>NC_092259.1:15297329-15332485 GCF_036320965.1 Panulirus ornatus
TTTGACCAAAATACCCTACATCTGCCACTGTATCATCTAACACATTCAAGAAACTTTCATAATACTCACTCCATCTCCTTCTCACATCACCACTACTTGTTATTAGCTCCCCATTAGCCTCCTTCACCGATGTTCCCATTTGTTCTCTTGTCTTACGCACTTTATTTACCTCCTTCCAAAACATCTTTTTATTCTCCCTAAAATTTAATGATACTTTTTCACCCCATCTCTCATTTGCCCTCTTGCATCTTTTTCTTGACCTCCTGCCATTTTCTTTTATACATCTCTCAGCTGTTTGCACTAATTCCCTGCAAAAATCACCCAAATGCCTCTCTCTTCTCTTTGACTGATAATCTTTCTTTTTAATCCCGCCATTCACTACCCTTCTCATGCCACAAGTATCTCCCACGCCTCTTATGTCCTTTGCTCTCACCTTTTTCCATTCTGCACTTACTCTCTCCTGGTACTTCCTCACACATGTCTCCTTCCCGAGCTCACTAACTTTCACCACTCTCTTCACCCCCAACATTTTCTCTTCTTTTCTGAAAACCTTTACAAATCTTCACCTTCGCCTCCACAAGATAACAATCAGACATATCTCCAGTTGCAACTCTCAGCACATTAACATCCAAAAGGCTCTCTTTTACGCGCCTATCAATTAAAACATAGTCCTATAATGCTCTCTGGCCATCTCTCCTACTTATATATGTATACTTATGTATATGTCACTTTTTAAACCAAGTATTCCCAATCACTAGTCCTTTTTCAGCACACAAATCTACAAGCTCTTCACCATTTCCATTTACAACACTGAACACCCCATGTACACCAGTTATTCCCTCAACTGCCACATCACTCACCTTTGCATTCAAATCACCCAACATTATAACCCAGTCTCGCACATCAGAACTGCTAACACACACACTCAGCTGCTCCCAAAACACTTGCCTCATGACCCTTCTTCTCATGCTCAGGTGCATAGGCACCAATAATCACCCATCTCTTTCCATCCACTTTCATTTTTACCCATATCAATCTAGAGTTTACTTTCTTATACTTTATGATATACTCCCAGAACTACTCTTTCAGGAGTAGTGCTACTCCTTCCCTTACTCTTGTTGTCTCACCAACCCCTAACTTTACTCAGAAAACATTCCCAAACCACTCTTCCCCTTTACCCTTGAGCTTCGTTTCACTCAGAGCCAACACATCAAGGTTTCTTTCCTCAAAATACTACGTATCTCCTCTTTTCTCATCTTGGTTACATTCACACACATTTAGACACCCCAATCTGAGCCTTTGAGGAGGATGAGCACTTCCTGCATGACTCCTTCTGTTTCCCTTTTTAGAAAGTTAAGACATAAGGAGGAGAGGGTTTCTAGGCCCCCGCTCTCGTCTCCTTTAGTGGCCTTCTACTATATGTGTATAAAGATTAGTCATAGATAATTATGTAATTCATTGAATTGCATCATGAGACTCCCCCCTTCTTATTGCCATCATCTCTGCCAGGTGATATGGATGTTAATTTCACTGCCATATAACAGCTGTATAATGTATGGTAGCTCACTTTTTTGTACATAATCATCTGCTTTTAATATGTATTTCTTTCATTTTATAATGGGAGATAAATTTTTTGTCCAAAGTGCATATATCTTTCTATATGTCTTCCAGATTTTAAGGGTCATGCCTCTATCAGCATTGAACATTTCTGGCTGAATCAAGGAGTTGGTCTGTTTTCACAGCTAGGAATGTATGCCTGAGCCTATTATGTATGGATGATGGCTTCTGCTGTAGGTTTCTTCAAGAGTTTTATGGGGTGTGCTTTGCAAAAAGGGCCTTTTGGTGTTTGATGATACCTCAGTTTATGTCTAGTTGACCCTCCTTGCATGGCTTTTGATATGTAGTCATCAGCAGAGAATGGTCTAGGGTGGGGTTCATTCATTAGAGGTAACTCCTTTCTTTGGTTATGCTTTAAGCCCCTACATGTGGGCTTGGTTACAGATCACCCCCCATTTGTAGGTGAAAATGTACATTTTGAAGGATGAACAATAATACCATAGGCAGAGCCCTATGAGCATACACTCATCCCTCCCTCCCTCTCCCCTCCCACAACCCTTTCCTCTCCCTCTTTCTTTTCAAAAGAACATTTCTTGATTTCACTGGTTAACAGCCCTAAGGCACAGACACTTGTGAATACTGAGTAGAAATGAGTAGATGGTCATTTGGCACTACTTCATCTCCATGAAGTGATGTCACAGACCTGGGTTGGTTGTTCTGTGGTCACTGAGTCTTGTGAACAAAGATCTGGTGGTGTCCTACTTATTTTAATGGCAAAAGAAAATGAGTTGAGGAATACACATCTGTTTTTGGAGGTAAAATTGTTTCAACCACCTACCTGGCAAGTGCTCTTTCATATGCTTATAGGGTTTTGTCCTTAACAGAGAAAAGGGTTTTTCTTTCTTCAAAACCTACAAAATCTTACTGAAAAAAATGCCACAACAATAGGAGATGCTGAAGAGTAAATTTGTTTAAGAGGAGTATATTTCATGAATGTATGTTCAAATAATGATCTTAAGTTTTCCCTTACAGGCAAGAAGACTCCTCAGGTGAAAACAAACCGGTCTGTTATGTATTCTTCACAGTCCTCATCTCAGTCTACGCAGTTGTCCACTGAGTCAACACAGTCTACATTTTCATCCATGGAAGCTCCATCACAGAATAACAATGATTCATTAGATATGGACTCTGTGATTTTTGATGAAATGGACAGTGCTATGTTAGAACAGTATATGGAAACCTCAAAAGTTTGATGGAAATGTGAATTAACATGCTAATGGCAGAAATAGTTTTGGTTTCTCTGGTCTTAAATTATGTGCAGTATTAGATACTGTTATTATAAAGTATGCTTTTGGTTTCAAGTCTTTGAAAGTATATTGCCCATAGCATGAGTTGCGTTCACACAAGAATATACTATCAACATAGTTTATGAATCAATGGTTATTGAAACCATGGTGGAAGATGGTACTCTTGCACATCCACCTATTATATTTTAAGCATCCTGCTTGTTGGAAGTCATAGATTTAAGTGAAGAACTTAATATGAACATGCTCCTGATACAATTTATAGTAAAATAAATTTTTTCTAAAAGAGTATTATCTCCTCCAGGGACCTGTTAGCAACTAAACTGAAACCCTTGAAATGATCAGAAAGCTTAGATATTTAGATTATTTGTTGTCCATTTTTGATGAGATGGCATGCTCATCTGTGGGCCTGGTAGGAGATGTTACTGTGATGTGAGATCTTTAACTAGGCAAGTAACCAGCACTGTGCACGCATAGCCCATAATAGTTTAGTTTACTTTACCTATTTAACTGAATTATCAGCTCAAGGCTGGAGAGGGCTCAGAGCTACCTTTTCTGTTTCATAACCCTTGCTTTTCATGAGCAGCATACTCATTTGTGGACAAGAATGTTTTCACATGAAAAATGAATTCCACTGGTTCAGGTGTAAGACATGACCCCTGCTTTTTGTATGCAGAATACTTGTTGTGGACATGATTCTTTTCACACAAAAAATGGCAATGAATTCCACCAGTTAAGTTGCATGACATGGCAATGTACTGGTAATAGTTTAGCATCTAGAACTGTACTGCATATACTGTGATCTTTGTTACAGCCAATCATTCCAACATTCCTGACATTTTAATGTGCCCATCAAGATTAGATGCCTTGTTTTAGGTAATATCTTCCTGATGAGGCAGATGCCCCAGTTGGATTGTGTCAAAGTTTTCTTGAGTTCATTATAGGAGCATTGACAGTAAAAAATTATAAGTGTGTGTAGTGAATTACAAAGCAGTTTTTGGTATTTCTGAGTAAAGTGATTTGGCTCCTCAACTGGATTGCCCTTGGTGCACCCTCTATGTGGAAAAAAATTATTCAGGTACCTATGCAGACTCATTCAGCACCAAGATGGGTGTGCATTCCAACATGATGAACAACTGTTTGCTCAACACTGTCATTTTTAGTACTACAAGAGTGTTCTGATTTGGTGTCATTGTGTGATAACCCTTATCAGGTTTGTAAATATTTACTTTTGTGAATAGTTATAGCTAGTCAGCCATATTGAGGAGCAATTTATACATTCTAATAACCACAAATATGTTTGTGTGAGTAAAGGCTGTTATATACAGTGTTTCTGTTGTGAATATTAAGGTTTGTGCAGAAGAAATTTATGGTAAAATTAATCAACTGAAAGGTATGGTAATGTTATACATGTAATGATTTAATGTGTTGTTTTTAGTATGACGTTTATTTTTTTAGGGCTCCTTACAGAGCTGAAATTACAGTGTAAAGTTTTTAGTGGATGAAAAGAGAACCTGTTGTCAGATTAAAGGAAACTGGTAGGTGTTTTGGGCAACATTTCAAATTTAACATATGTTTTCATTTATTCTCTGTCTTTCATTATAGTGAAGTAAATTTTAGTCACAGACAGTTAGGCTGCAGTATGAAGTAAAACCCTGAGTTGAAAATAAACAGGCAAGATAGTGTGGAAATTCAACTGCTGTTTCACTAGTACTGCCAATGGGGTACATTTCTAATTGAGAATGCAGATCTGGCCAGAAACGAAGGCATCCTCTACTATTTGGATTATTGTTATATACATTGGGTATACCGGGGTCGACGTGCTGTCAATAGATTGAACCAGGGCATGTGAAGCACATGGGGTAAACCATGGAAAGTTTTGTGGGGCCTGGATGTGGAAAGGGAGCTGTGGTTTCGGTGCATTACATATGACAGCTAGAGACTGAGTGTGAACTAAAGTGGCCTTTGTTGTCTTTTCCTAGCGCTACCTCACGCACATGCAGGGGGAGGGAGGTGTCATTTCATGTGTGGCGGGGTGGCGGTGGGAATGGATGAAGGCAGCATGTATGAATAAGTTATATTATTTTATTTATTATACTTTGTTGCTGTCTCCCGCATTAGCGAGGTAGCACAAGGAAACAAACAAAAGAATGGCTGAACCCACCCACATACACATGTATATACATACACGTCCACACACGCACATATACACACCTATACATCTCAATGTACACATATATATACGCATACAGACATATTCCTAAATACACATGTACATGATTCATGCTGTCTACCCTTATTCATTCCCGTCACCACCGTGCCACACATGAAATAACAACCCCCTCCCCCCGCATGTGCGCGAGGTAGCGCTAGGAAAAGACTACAAAGGTCACATTTGTTCACACTCAGCCTCTAGCTGTCATGTATAATGCACCAAATCCATAGCTACCTTCCCGCATCTAGGCCCCACAGAACGTTCCATAGTTTACCTCAGACACTTCACATGCCCTGGTTCAATCCATTGACAGCACGTCGACCCCGATATACCACATCGTTCCAATTCACTCTATTCCTTGCACGCCTTTCACCCTCCTGCATGTTCAGGCCCTGATCACTCAAAATCTTTTTCACTCAATCTTGCCTCCTCCAATTTAGTCTCCCACTTCTCCTCGTTCCCTCCTCCTCTGACATATATATCCTCTTTGTCAATCTTTCCCCACTCATTCTCTCCATGTGACCAAACCATTTCAAAACACCCTCTTCTGCTCTCTCAACCACACTCTTTTTATTACCACACATCTCTCTTACCCTTTCATTACTTTCTCGATCAAACCACCTCACACCACATATTGTCCTCAAACATCTCATTTCCAGCACATCCACCCTTCTCTGCACAACTCTATCTATAGCCCATGTCTCACAACCATATATCATTCCTTCAAACATACCCATCTTTGCTTTCCCAGAGAACCTTCTCGACTTCCACACATTTTTCAATGCTTCCAGAACTTACGCCCCCTCCCCCACTCTATGATTCACTACCGCTTCCATGGTTCCATCCGCTGCCAAATCCACTCCCAGATATCTAAAACACTTCACTTCCTCCAGTTTTTCTCCATTCAAACTTACCTCCCAATTGACTTGTCCCTCAACCCTACTGTACCTAATAACCTTGCTCTTATTCACATTTACTCTCAGCTTTCTTCTTTCACACACTTTACCAAACTCAGTCACCAGCTTCGGCAGTTTCTCACCTGAATCAGCCACCAGCGCTGTATCATCAGCGAACAACAACCGACTCATTTCCCAAGTTCTCTCATCCACAACAGACTGCATACTTGCCCCTCTTTCCAAAACTCTTGCATTCACCTCCCTAACAACCCCATCCATAAACAAATTAAACAATAATGGAGACATCACGCACCCCTGCCACAAACCAACATTCACTGAGAACCAATCACTTTCCTCTCTTCCTACACGTACACATGCCTCACATCCTCGATAAAAACTTTTCACTGCTTCTAACAACTTGCCTCCCACACCATATATTCTTGATACCTTCCACAGAGCATCTTTATCAACTCTTATCATATGCCTTCTCCAGATCCATAAATGCCACATACAAATCCATTTGCTTTTCTAAGTATTTCTCGCATACATTTTTCAAAGCAAACACCTGATCCACACATCCTCTATCACTTCTGAAACCACACTGCTCTTCCCCAATCTGATGCTCTGTACATGCCTTCACCCTCTCTATTAATACCCTCCCATGCAAAGGTGAGTAATGTGGCAGTTGAGGGAATAATTGGTATGCATGGGGTGTTCAGTGTTGTAAATGGAAATGGTGAAGAGCTTGTAGATTTATGTGCTGAAAAAGGAGTGATGATTGGGAATACCTGGTTTAAAAAGCGAGATATACATAAGTATACTTATGTAAGTAGGAGAGATGGCCAGAGAGCGTTATTGGATTACGTGTTAATTGACAGGCGTGCGAAAGAGAGACTTTTGGATGTTAATGTGCTGAGAGGTGCAACTGGAGGGTTGTCTGATCATTATCTTGTGGAGGCTAAGGTGAAGATTAGTATGGGTTTTCAGAAAAGAGGAGTGAATGTTGTGGTGAAGAAGGTGGTGAGAATAAGTGAGCTTGGGAAGGAGACCTGTGTGGGGAAGTACCAGGAGAGACTGTGTACAGAATGGAAAAAGGTGAGAACAATGGAAGTAAGGGGAGTGGGGGAGGAATGGGATGTATTTAGGGAATCAGTGATGGATTGCGCAAAAGATGCTTGTGGCATGAGAAGAGTGGGAGGTGGGCTGTTTAGAAAGGGTAGTGAGTGGTGGGATGAAGAAGTAAGAGTATTAGTGAAAGAGAAGAGAGAGGCATTTGGACGATTTTTGCAGGGAAAAAATGCAATTGAGTGGGAGAAGTATAAAAGAAAGAGACAGGAGGTCAAGAGAAAGGTGCAAGAGGTGAAAAAAAGGGCAAATGAGAGTTGGGGTGAGAGACTATCAGTAAATTTTAGGGAGAATAAAAAGATGTTCTGGAAGGAGGTAAATAGGGTGCGTAAGACAAGGGAGCAAATGGGAACTTCAGTGAAGGGCGTAAATGGGGAGGTGATAACAAGTAGTGGTGATGTGAGAAGGAGATGGAATGAGTATTTTGAAGGTTTGTTGAATGTGTCTGATGACAGAGTGGCAGATATAGGGTGTTTTGGTCGAGGTGGTGTGCAAAGTGAGAGGGTTAGGGAAAATGATTTGGTAAACAGAGAAGAGGTAGTAAAAGCTTTGCGGAAGATGAAAGCCGGCAAGGCAGCAGGTTTGGATGGTATTGCAGTGGAATTTATTAAAAAAGGGGGTGACTGTATTGTTGACTGGTTGGTAAGGTTATTTAATGTATGTATGACTCATGGTGAGGTGCCTGAGGATTGGCGGAATGCGTGCATAGTGCCATTGTACAAAGGCAAAGGGGATAAGAGTGAGTGCTCAAATTACAGAGGTATAAGTTTGTTGAGTATTCCTGGTAAATTATATGGGAGGGTATTGATTGAGAGGGTGAAGGCATGTACAGAGCATCAGATTGGGGAAGAGCAGTGCGGTTTCAGAAGTGGTAGAGGATGTGTGGATCAGGTGTTTGCTTTGAAGAATGTATGTGAGAAATACTTAGAAAAGCAAATGGATTTGTATGTAGCATTTATGGATCTGGAGAAGGCATATGATAGAGTTGATAGAGATGCTCTGTGGAAGGTATTAAGAATATATGGTGTGGGAGGCAAGTTGTTAGAAGCAGTGAAAAGTTTTTATCGAGGATGTAAGGCATGTGTACGTGTAGGAAGAGAGGAAAGTGATTGGTTCTCAGTGAATGTAGGTTTGCGGCAGGGGTGTGTGATGTCTCCATGGTTGTTTAATTTGTTTATGGATGGGGTTGTTAGGGAGGTGAATGCAAGAGTCCTGGAAAGAGGGGCAAGTATGAAGTCTGTTGGGGATGAGAGAGCTTGGGAAGTGAGTCAGTTGTTGTTCGCTGATGATACAGCGCTGGTGGCTGATTCATGTGAGAAACTGCAGAAGCTGGTGACTGAGTTTGGTAAAGTGTGTGGAAGAAGAAAGTTAAGAGTAAATGTGAATAAGAGCAAGGTTATTAGGTACAGTAGGGTTGAGGGTCAAGTCAATTGGGAGGTGAGTTTGAATGGAGAAAAACTGGAGGAAGTGAAGTGTTTTAGATATCTGGGAGTGGATCTGTCAGCGGATGGAACCATGGAAGCGGAAGTGGATCATAGGGTGGGGGAGGGGGCGAAAATTTTGGGAGCCTTGAAAAATGTGTGGAAGTCGAGAACATTATCTCGGAAAGCAAAAATGGGTATGTTTGAAGGAATAGTGGTTCCAACAATGTTGTATGGTTGCGAGGCGTGGGCTATGGATAGAGTTGTGCGCAGGAGGATGGATGTGCTGGAAATGAGATGTTTGAGGACAATGTGTGGTGTGAGGTGGTTTGATCGAGTAAGTAACGTAAGGGTAAGAGAGATGTGTGGAAATAAAAAGAGCGTGGTTGAGAGAGCAGAAGAGGGTGTTTTGAAATGGTTTGGGCACATGGAGAGAATGAGTGAGGAAAGATTGACCAAGAGGATATATGTGTCGGAGGTGGAGGGAACGAGGAGAAGAGGGAGACCAAATTGGAGGTGGAAAGATGGAGTGAAAAAGATTTTGTGTGATCGGGGCCTGAACATGCAGGAGGGTGAAAGGAGGGCAAGGAATAGAGTGAATTGGAGCGATGTGGTATACAGGGGTTGACGTGCTGTCAGTGGATTGAATCAAGGCATGTGAAGCGTCTGGGGTGAACCATGGAAAGCTGTGTAGGTATGTATACTGCGTGTGTGGACATGTGTATGTACATGTGTATGGGGGGGGGGGTTGGGCCATTTCTTTCGTCTGTTTCCTTGCGCTACCTCGCAGACGCGGGAGACAGCGACAAAGTATAAAAAAAAAAAAAAAAAAAAAAAAAATAATTTCCCAGGAATACTCAACAAACTTATACCTCTGTAATTTGAGCACTTACTCTTACCCCCTTTGCCTTTGTACAGTGGCACTATGCAAGCATTCCGCCAGTCCTCAGGCTACTTACCGTGAGTCATACATACATTAAAGAAACTTACCAATCAGTCAACAATACAGTCACCCCTTTTTTTTATGAATTCCACTGCAGTACCATCCAAACCCGCTGCCTTGTACATGTGTATATATGTAATTTCTGTGTATGTATATGTATGTATACATTGAAATGTATTGGTATGTATATATGCGTGTGTGGGCGTTCATGTATATACATGTGTATGTGGGTGGGTTGGGCTCTTTCGTCTGTTTCCTTGTGCTACCTCGCTAACGTGGGAGGCAGCGACAGAGTATAATAAATATATATAAACGTTGAGTCAAAGGGCATGCCCTGGGAACTCTCTCTCTCTCTCTCTCTCTCTCTCTCTCTCTCTCTCTCTCTGTCTCTCTCTCTCTCTCTCTCTCTCTCTCTCTCTCTCTCTCTCTCTCTCTCTCTCTCTCTCTCTCTCTCTCTCTCTCTCAACCCTGGTCCTTAATTCCTCATCATTGTCACATGCTCTATAGCATATCTTGCTTGGCTGCTCTGCCTGCTCATCTGCACTGCTGTTAGTGTTTGGAGAGTGTGTGCCTGTGTGAGGCAATTGATATTGCCTTATATACACAGATTGGTGAACTTATGTAGATGATGCTTTATTAATTCTGTCTGCTTCCTGCTTTTGAACTGCCACCTTAACAGTCTCCAGGTGATGATATTTGACAACTTGTTCCCAGATATCTCTAGATATCATCTGCACCCTGTTGGTCACCATGGTACAATTTTAGAATGCTCATTCAATACCCTGGTAAGAGTAAAAAAAAATGTTGTGATATCAACTCCATGTAAATATTGATTGATGAATTTGGGAACACTGGCAGTAGAGTTGCTCTTAGCATGGAAATTGCATTTTTACACCTTTACTAAACTGTTTGCTAGCTAGATTGTGCACCTTTAGGTTCTAGCTTCACATAATCATAAAATGCTATATACTTGTTGATGCTTTCAGTTTGATTTTTAACATTTATACTACTCTAATTTGATTTAATGATTTTTTTGTAAGATTCTCAAAAAAATAGAAAGGCACGGAGTTGTGAGGTTCTTTTGCCCCTGGGCCTTGGTTGTTGGATAGGGATGTTCAGAGAGGGGCAGCATCTTTAGGTAGAAATGAGAGTAAACTTTTTTTATGGTTTTATAATATAAGATATTAATATGAGTGAAAGAAATGGTGAAACTGAATGAGATTTCTTTGAAAAAGAAGCCCATCTGCAGAGATACAAAGAGAGATTTTATGAAAAATTGCTTAGGTTAAGAGAGTAAATTAAACAATGGAGGGGAAGATACTTTTAGGGAAGCACTCTTTAAATATGAGTTAGAGGTGTGTGTGGCATGCTTTAGGTGGCATATAGATGTATGAGAAGGGTGAAGAATGGAGGAATAAGGAAATTAAATCATTACTGAAAGACAGAAGGGAGGTGTATCTGTGGTATTTGCAGGGAAGTGGTGCAAATGATTGGAAGGAGTACAAGAGGTTAAGAAAAAGGTGTGAGAAATGAAAGAGGGCAAATGAAGGATGTGTTGAGAATATTAATGAACTTTAGAAAAAACATTTTAAAAGGAGGTGAGTAGAACAAGGTGGGTGACAGTGAGTAAACAAACTTCTAAGAGGTAACTGGCAAAGAAGAGATGAAAAAGAGTTGGTACGAGTATTTTGAAAGACAGTTGAATTGTTTGGTGATAGGGAGGTGGATGTTCTGTGCTTGAGATAAGGTGTCATGCAGAGTGAGTCAGAGAATAGTATGATGAAAGAGAAGGGGATTGTGAAATCATTGCATAATATGAAGCATGGCAAAGTAGCTGTAGTGGGATTGTGATTGAGTTTCTCAATAAAGAGGCCTGTAGTGTTGTTGATTGGTTTCTCTTGTTCGTTTCACATATGTATGTCCTAAAGTGGGGTTCCTGAGAACTAGCCTTTTATAAATGTAAGGAGGACGAGAGTGAATACATAAATTATAGAGGCAAAAGTTTCTTTACTGAACTCGGAAAGGTGCATGAAAAGAATGGTAATTAAGAGGATAGTGGGTTACTTAAAACACGTGACTGAGGAGAGCAGTGTGGCTTCAGGAGTGGTTGAAGATGTGTTGATCAAGTGTTTCATCAGAGAAATTTGTGTTAGGAATACTAGGAGAAAGAGTGAACTCCATGAGACTTTAATGTATGTGGAGAAAAAGTGTAAATTTTATAAATATATAGCCCCCGGATACCTTCAGTGAGGTCCCTGGAGCTTCTAAGCTGTTTTTATATTTTATTTATTTTGCTTTGCCGATGTCTCCCGCGTTAGCGATGGTAACGCTAGGAAACAGACGAAAGAATGGCCTAACCCACCACATGTATATACATACTTGTCCACACACGCAAATATACATACCTTACATCTCAACGTATACATATATATACACACACAGACATATACATATATACACATGTACATAACTCATACTGTCTGCCTTTATTCATTCCCATCGCCACCCCGCCACACATGAAATAAACCCCTCCCCCCTCATGTGTGCGAGGTAGCGCTAGGAAAAGACAACAAAGGCCACATTCGTTCACACTCAGTCTCTAGCTGTCATGTAATAATGCACCAAAACACAGCTCCTTTCCACATCCAGGCCCACAGAACTTTCCACGGTTTACCCAGACGCTTCACATGCCCTGGTTCAATCCATTGACAGCACATCGACCCCGGTATACCACATCGTTCCAGTTCACTCTATTCCTGCACGCCATTCACCCTCCTGCATGTTCAGGCCCAGATCACTCAAAATCTTTTTCACTCCATCTTTCCACCTCCAATTTGGTCTCCCACTTCTCCTCGTTCCCCCCCCTCTGACACATATATTCTCTTGGTCAATCTTTCCCACTCATCTCTCCATGTAACCAAACCCTTTCAAAACACCCCCTTTGCTCTCTCAACCACACTCTTTTTATTTCCACTCATCTCTCTCTCTCTCTTCTCTCTCTCTCTCTCCACTCTCTCTCTCTCTCTTCTCTCTCTCTCTCTCCTCTCTCTCTCTCTCTTCTCTCACTCATATGTTAGGAAAATGAGATGTTATTTTCCTAAGTAAAAAAGAAAAAATGCACAAGCTCAAGTTGATACTTTTTTTTTTTATATTTACAATAAGCATCATTCTCGAACATTTTTACTTCCTTTTGACATTCAGTAATTTTTCCTAACCTGGATTATTCCATAACCAAGAATTTTTGGAGACCTGCAAGGTGTCTGGGATATAGTTAGTGTACATCAACCCTTAGCTCCTGGGTTGGGTTAAATGCAAGATCTACTTCCTCCCTCACCCAAGGCCTCACAGAAGATAACTTGTTTTTCTCAACTGGGCCAGACGCTAATCCCCAACACTTTACAAGCAATGACTTATCACTACCTAGTCTATTTTGGATAGGACACAAGGAAGAATATTTGTCAAGTACAGTACATAATGGAAGTTGCAGTATTGTTTACAACTTACAAAAAGTGGTATATTGGGAAAATAAAACTGCAGGTTAAAGTTCACTAAGCATAATAAGTATCCAAAATCAGGAAAATTTTAAAATCCAGCAACTGCTCAGCCTTAAGAATTGCTGGATTTGAGATGTTTGACAATACTCAATTATGCTTCAGCGTCTTTGATCTAAGTAACTAATTTAGAGTAGATCATTCTGGTTTTGCTCATAGTAATAGATACAAACACAAGGGCAAATATTTTACTTTCAGGCATGATGTTTTTCAGCAGTATTAGAAAAGTAACATGAAATGATTTACCAAGAAGAGTATCTGAAAGCAATACCTTGTATATCTTCAAAAATAGACTGGATGAATACATTCCTTCAAGTCCACAACTGAACATTATTTGTGCCCTGCAATTAAAGGTATTTACATGCTTTTCTCTTTGGTTACCTAATTGTTTTTCTACTCTTTCTCTACAGTAAGCTCCATATTCCTAATATCTACTGTTCTTACAAACAGTCATAAAAGAACCCAGCAGTCTACTGCTGTTTGTATTTCAATGGCTTATGTTACTGCATTATTTTGTAAGGAACCAACATAAAGCAATGTATATTACATGTGTATGTGGGTGGGTTGGGCCCTTTCGTCTGTTTCCTTGTGCTACCTCGCTAACGTGGGAGGCAGCGACAGAGTATAATAAATATATTAAACGTTGAGTCAAAGGCATGCCCTGGGAACTCTCTCTCTCTCTCCTCTCACTCATATGTTAGGAAAATGAGATGTTATTTTCCTAAGTAAAAAAGAAAAAATGCACAAGCTCAAGTTGATACTTTTTTTTTTTATATTTACAATAAGCATCATTCTCGAACATTTTTACTTCCTTTTGACATTCAGTAATTTTTCCTAACCTGGATTATTCCATAACCAAGAATTTTTGGAGACCTGCAAGGTGTCTGGGATATAGTTAGTGTACATCAACCTAGCTCCTGGGTTGGGTTAAATGCAAGATCTACTTCCTCCCTCACCCAAGGCCTCACAGAAGATAACTTGTTTTTCTCAACTGGGCCAGACGCTAATCCCCAACACTTTACAAGCAATGACTTATCACTACCTAGTCTATTTTGGATAGGACACAAGGAAGAATATTTGTCAAGTACAGTACATAATGGAAGTTGCAGTATTGTTTACAACTTACAAAAAGTGGTATATTGGGAAAATAAAACTGCAGGTTAAAGTTCACTAAGCATAATAAGTATCCAAAATCAGGAAAATTTTAAAATCCAGCAACTGCTCAGCCTTAAGAATTGCTGGATTTGAGATGTTTGACAATACTCAATTATGCTTCAGCGTCTTTGATCTAAGTAACTAATTTAGAGTAGATCATTCTGGTTTTGCTCATAGTAATAGATACAAACACAAGGGCAAATATTTTACTTTCAGGCATGATGTTTTTCAGCAGTATTAGAAAAGTAACATGAAATGATTTACCAAGAAGAGTATCTGAAAGCAATACCTTGTATATCTTCAAAAATAGACTGGATGAATACATTCCTTCAAGTCCACAACTGAACATTATTTGTGCCCTGCAATTAAAGGTATTTACATGCTTTTCTCTTTGGTTACCTAATTGTTTTTCTACTCTTTCTCTACAGTAAGCTCCATATTCCTAATATCTACTGTTCTTACAAACAGTCATAAAAGAACCCAGCAGTCTACTGCTGTTTGTATTTCAATGGCTTATGTTACTGCATTATTTTGTAAGGAACCAACATAAAGCAATGTATATTACATGTGTATGTGGGTGGGTTGGGCCCTTTCGTCTGTTTCCTTGTGCTACCTCGCTAACGTGGGAGGCAGCGACAGAGTATAATAAATATATTATAAACGTTGAGTCAAAGGCATGCCCTGGGAACTCTCTCTCTCTCTCAACCCTGGTCCTTAATTCCTCATCATTGTCACATGCTCTATAGCATATCTTGCTTGGCTGCTCTGCCTGCTCATCTGCACTGCTGTTAGTGTTTGGAGAGTGTGTGCCTGTGTGAGGCAATTGATATTGCCTTATATACACAGATTGGTGAACTTATGTAGATGATGCTTTATTAATTCTGTCTGCTTCCTGCTTTTGAACTGCCACCTTAACAGTCTCCAGGTGATGATATTTGACAACTTGTTCCCAGATATCTCTAGATATCATCTGCACCCTGTTGGTCACCATGGTACAATTTTAGAATGCTCATTCAATACCCTGGTAAGAGTAAAAAAAAAAAAAAATAATTTCCCAGGAATACTCAACAAACTTATACCTTGAAATTTGAGCACTCACTCTTATCCCCTTTGCCTTTGTACAATGGCACTATGCAAGCATTCTGCCAGTCCTCAGGCTACTTACCGTGAGTCATACATACATTAAAGAAACTTACCAATCAGTCAACAATACAGTCACCCCTTTTTTTTATGAATTCCACTGCAGTACCATCCAAACCCGCTGCCTTGTACATGTTTATATATGTAATTTCTGTGTATGTATATGTATGTATACATTGAAATGTATTGGTATGTATATATGCGTGTGTGGGCGTTCATGGATACATGTGTATGTGGGTGGGTTGGGCCCTTTCGTCTGTTTCCTTGTGCTACCTCGCTAACGTGGGAGGCAGCGACAGAGTATAATAAATATATTATAAACGTTGAGTCAAAGGCATGCCCTGGGAACTCTCTCTCTCTCTCTCTATCTCTCTCTCTCTCTCCTCTCTCTCTCTCTCCTCTCTCTCTCTCTCCACTCTCTCTCTCTCTCTCTCTCTCTCTCTCAACCCTGGTCCTTAATTCCTCATCATTGTCACATGCTCTATAGCATATCTTGCTTGGCTGCTCTGCCTGCTCATCTGCACTGCTGTTAGTGTTTGGAGAGTGTGTGCCTGTGTGAGGCAATTGATATTGCCTTATATACACAGATTGGTGAACTTATGTAGATGATGCTTTATTAATTCTGTCTGCTTCCTGCTTTTGAACTGCCACCTTAACAGTCTCCAGGTGATGATATTTGACAACTTGTTCCCAGATATCTCTAGATATCATCTGCACCCTGTTGGTCACCATGGTACAATTTTAGAATGCTCATTCAATACCCTGGTAAGAGTAAAAAAAAATGTTGTGATATCAACTCCATGTAAATATTGATTGATGAATTTGGGAACACTGGCAGTAGAGTTGCTCTTAGCATGGAAATTGCATTTTTACACCTTTACTAAACTGTTTGCTAGCTAGATTGGTGCACCTTTAGGTTCTAGCTTCACATAATCATAAAATGCTATATACTTGTTGATGCTTTCAGTTTGATTTTTAACATTTATACTACTCTAATTTGATTTAATGATTTTTTTTGTAAGATTCTCAAAAAAATAGAAAGGCACGGAGTTGTGAGGATCTTTTTCCCCTGGCCATGGTTATTGAAAAGAGATGTTCAGAGAGGGGCAGCAACTTTAGGTAGAAATGAGAGTAAACTTTTTTTATGGTTTTATAATATAAGATATTAATATGAGTGAAAGAAATGGTGAAACTGAATGAGATTTCTTTGAAAAAGAAGCCCATCTGCAGAGATACAAAGAGAGATTTTTATGAAAAATTGCTTAGGTTAAGAGAGTAAATTAAACAATGGAGGGGAAGATACTTTTAGGGAAGCACTCTTTAAATATGAGTTAGAGGTGTGTGTGGCATGCTTTAGGTGGCATATAGATGTATGAGAAGGGTGAAGAATGGAGGAATAAGGAAATTAAATCATTACTGAAAGACAGAAGGGAGGTGTATCTGTGGTATTTGCAGGGAAGTGGTGCAAATGATTGGAAGGAGTACAAGAGGTTAAGAAAAAGGTTGTTAGACATGAAAGAAGGTCAAAATGAAAGGAAGTGTTGTAGAATATTAATGAACTTTAGAAAAAACATTTTAAAAGGAGGTGAGTAGAACAAGGTGGTGACAGTGAGTAAACAAACTTCTAAGAGGTAACTGGCAAAGAAGAGATGAAAAAGAGTTGGTACGAGTATTTTGAAAGACAGTTGAATTGTTTGGTGATAGGGAGGTGGATGTTCTGTGCTTGAGATAAGGTGTCATGCAGAGTGAGTCAGAGAATAGTATGATGAAAGAGAAGGGGATTGTGAAATCATTGCATAATATGAAGCATGGCAAAGTAGCTGTAGTGGATTGTGATTGAGTTTCTCAATAAGGAGGCCTGTCGAAGTTGTTGATTGGTTTCTCTTGTTCGTTTCACATATGTATGTCCTAAAGTGGGGTTCCTGAGAACTAGCCTTTTATAAATGTAAGGAGGACGAGAGTGAATACATAAATTATAGAGGCAAAAGTTTCTTTACTGAACTCGGAAAGGTGCATGAAAAGAATGGTAATTAAGAGGATAGTGGGTTACTTAAAACACGTGACTGAGGAGAGCAGTGTGGCTTCAGGAGTGGTTGAAGATGTGGTTGATCAAGTGTTTCATCAGAGAAATTTGTGTTAGGAATACTAGGAGAAAGAGTGAACTCCATGAGACTTTAATGTATGTGGAAAAAAGTGTAAATTTTATAAATATATAGCCCCCGATCCCTTCAGTGAGGTCCCTGGAGCTTCTAAGCTGTTTTTATATTTTATTTATTTTGCTTTGCCGATGTCTCCCGCGTTAGCGAGGTAACGCTAGGAAACAGACGAAAGAATGGCCTAACCCACCCACATGTATATACATACTTGTCCACACACGCAAATATACATACGATACAAATCTCAACGTATACATATATATACACACAAAGACATATATCATATATACACATGTACATAATTCATACTGTCTGCCTTTATTCATTCCCATCGCCACCCCGCCACACATGAAATAAACCCCTCCCCCCCTCATGTGTGCGAGGTAGCGCTAGGAAAAGACAACAAAGGCCACATTCGTTCACACTCAGTCTCTAGCTGTCATGTATAATGCACCAAAACCACAGCTCCCTTTCCACATCCAGGCCCCACAAACTTTTCCACGGTTTACCCAGACACTTCACATGCCCTGGTTCAATCCATTGACAGCACGTCGACCCCGATATACCACATCGTTCCAATTCACTCTATTCCTTGCACGCCTTTCACCCTCCTGCATGTTCAGGCCCTGATCACTCAAAATCTTTTTCACTCAATCTTGCCTCCTCCAATTTAGTCTCCCACTTCTCCTCGTTCCCTCCTCCTCTGACATATATATCCTCTTTGTCAATCTTTCCCCACTCATTCTCTCCATGTGACCAAACCATTTCAAAACACCC
Organism: Panulirus ornatus; assembly: GCF_036320965.1. Classification (NCBI taxonomy): domain Eukaryota; kingdom Metazoa; phylum Arthropoda; class Malacostraca; order Decapoda; family Palinuridae; genus Panulirus; species Panulirus ornatus. The sequence continues at coordinate 15,315,570 of NC_092259.1, forward strand.
TCTTCTGCTCTCTCAACCACACTCTTTTTATTACCACACATCTCTCTTACCCTTTCATTACTTTCTCGATCAAACCACCTCACACCACATATTGTCCTCAAACATCTCATTTCCAGCACATCCACCCTTCTCTGCACAACTCTATCTATAGCCCATGTCTCACAACCATATATCATTCCTTCAAACATACCCATCTTTGCTTTCCCAGAGAACCTTCTCGACTTCCACACATTTTTCAATGCTTCCAGAACTTACACCCCCTCCCCCACTCTATGATTCACTACCGCTTCCATGGTTCCATCCGCTGCCAAATCCACTCCCAGATATCTAAAACACTTCACTTCCTCCAGTTTTTCTCCATTCAAACTTACCTCCCAATTGACTTGTCCCTCAACCCTACTGTACCTAATAACCTTGCTCTTATTCACATTTACTCTCAGCTTTCTTCTTTCACACACTTTACCAAACTCAGTCACCAGCTTCGGCAGTTTCTCACCTGAATCAGCCACCAGCGCTGTATCATCAGTGAACAACAACCGACTCATTTCCCAAGTTCTCTCATCCACAACAGACTGCATACTTGCCCCTCTTTCCAAAACTCTTGCATTCACCTCCCTAACAACCCCATCCATAAACAAATTAAACAATAATGGAGACATCACGCACCCCTGCCACAAACCAACATTCACTGAGAACCAATCACTTTCCTCTCTTCCTACACGTACACATGCCTCACATCCTCGATAAAAACTTTTCACTGCTTCTAACAACTTGCCTCCCACACCATATATTCTTGATACCTTCCACAGAGCATCTCTATCAACTCTTATCATATGCCTTCTCCAGATCCATAAATGCCACATACAAATCCATTTGCTTTTCTAAGTATTTCTCGCATACATTTTTCAAAGCAAACACCTGATCCACACATCCTCTATCACTTCTGAAACCACACTGCTCTTCCCCAATCTGATGCTCTGTACATGCCTTCACCCTCTCAATTAATACCCTCCCATATAATTTCCCAGGAATACTCAACAAACTTATACCTCTGTAATTTGAGCACTTACTCTTACCCCCTTTGCCTTTGTACAGTGGCACTATGCAAGCATTCTGCCAGTCCTCAGGCTACTTACCGTGAGTCATACATACATTAAAGAAACTTACCAATCAGTCAACAATACAGTCACCCCTTTTTTTTATGAATTCCACTGCAGTACCATCCAAACCCGCTGCCTTGTACATGTGTATATATGTAATTTCTGTGTATGTATATGTATGTATACATTGAAATGTATTGGTATGTATATATGCGTGTGTGGGCGTTCATGTATATACATGTGTATGTGGGTGGGTTGGGCCCTTTCGTCTGTTTCCTTGTGCTACCTCGCTAACGTGGGAGGCAGCGACAGAGTATAATAAATATATATAAACGTTGAGTCAAAGGGCATGCCCTGGGAACTCTCTCTCTCTCTCTCTCTCTCTCTCTCTCTCTCTCTCTCTCTCTCTCTCTCTCTCTCTCTCTCTCTCTCTCTCTCTCTCTCTCTCTCAACCCTGGTCCTTAATTCCTCATCATTGTCACATGCTCTATAGCATATCTTGCTTGGCTGCTCTGCCTGCTCATCTGCACTGCTGTTAGTGTTTGGAGAGTGTGTGCCTGTGTGAGGCAATTGATATTGCCTTATATACACAGATTGGTGAACTTATGTAGATGATGCTTTATTAATTCTGTCTGCTTCCTGCTTTTGAACTGCCACCTTAACAGTCTCCAGGTGATGATATTTGACAACTTGTTCCCAGATATCTCTAGATATCATCTGCACCCTGTTGGTCACCATGGTACAATTTTAGAATGCTCATTCAATACCCTGGTAAGAGTAAAAAAAAATGTTGTGATATCAACTCCATGTAAATATTGATTGATGAATTTGGGAACACTGGCAGTAGAGTTGCTCTTAGCATGGAAATTGCATTTTTACACCTTTACTAAACTGTTTGCTAGCTAGATTGTGCACCTTTAGGTTCTAGCTTCACATAATCATAAAATGCTATATACTTGTTGATGCTTTCAGTTTGATTTTTAACATTTATACTACTCTAATTTGATTTAATGATTTTTTTGTAAGATTCTCAAAAAAATAGAAAGGCACGGAGTTGTGAGGTTCTTTTGCCCCTGGGCCTTGGTTGTTGGATAGGGATGTTCAGAGAGGGGCAGCATCTTTAGGTAGAAACGAGAGTAAACTTTTTTTATGGTTTTATAATATAAGATATTAATATGAGTGAAAGAAATGGTGAAACTGAATGAGATTTCTTTGAAAAAGAAGCCCATCTGCAGAGATACAAAGAGATTTTATGAAAAATTGCTTAGGTTAAGAGAGTAAATTAAACAATGGAGGGGAAGATACTTTTAGGGAAGCACTCTTTAAATATGAGTTAGAGGTGTGTGTGGCATGCTTTAGGTGGCATATAGATGTATGAGAAGGGTGAAGAATGGAGGAATAAGGAAATTAAATCATTACTGAAAGACAGAAGGGAGGTGTATCTGTGGTATTTGCAGGGAAGTGGTGCAAATGATTGGAAGGAGTACAAGAGGTTAAGAAAAAGGTGTGAGAAATGAAAGAGGGCAAATGAAGGATGTGTTGAGAATATTAATGAACTTTAGAAAAAACATTTTAAAAGGAGGTGAGTAGAACAAGGTGGGTGACAGTGAGTAATCAAACTTCTAAGAGGTAACTGGCAAAGAAGAGATGAAAAAGAGTTGGTACGAGTATTTTGAAAGACAGTTGAATTGTTTGGTGATAGGGAGGTGGATGTTCTGTGCTTGAGATAAGGTGTCATGCAGAGTGAGTCAGAGAATAGTATGATGAAAGAGAAGGGGATTGTGAAATCATTGCATAATATGAAGCATGGCAAAGTAGCTGTAGTGGGATTGTGATTGAGTTTCTCAATAAAGAGGCCTGTAGTGTTGTTGATTGGTTTCTCTTGTTCGTTTCACATATGTATGTCCTAAAGTGGGGTTCCTGAGAACTAGCCTTTTATAAATGTAAGGTGGACGAGAGTGAATACATAAATTATAGAGGCAAAAGTTTCTTTACTGAACTCGGAAAGGTGCATGAAAAGAATGGTAATTAAGAGGATAGTGGGTTACTTAAAACACGTGACTGAGGAGAGCAGTGTGGCTTCAGGAGTGGTTGAAGATGTGTTGATCAAGTGTTTCATCAGAGAAATTTGTGTTAGGAATACTAGGAGAAAGAGTGAACTCCATGAGACTTTAATGTATGTGGAGAAAAAGTGTAAATTTTATAAATATATAGCCCCCGGATCCCTTCAGTGAGGTCCCTGGAGCTTCTAAGCTGTTTTTATATTTTATTTATTTTGCTTTGCCGATGTCTCCCGCGTTAGCGAGGTAACGCTAGGAAACAGACGAAAGAATGGCCTAACCCACCCACATGTATATACATACTTGTCCACACACGCAAATATACATACCTATACATCTCAACGTATACATATATATACACAAACAGACATATACATATATACACATGTACATAATTCATACTGTCTGCCTTTATTCATTCCCATCGCCACCCCGCCACACATGAAATAAACCCCTCCCCCCCTCATGTGTGCGAGGTAGCGCTAGGAAAAGACAACAAAGGCCACATTCGTTCACACTCAGTCTCTAGCTGTCATGTAATAATGCACCAAAACCACAGCTCCCTTTCCACATCCAGGCCCCACAGAACTTTCCACGGTTTACCCCAGACGCTTCACATGCCCTGGTTCAATCCATTGACAGCACATCGACCCCGGTATACCACATCGTTCCAGTTCACTCTATTCCATGCACGCCATTCACCCTCCTGCATGTTCAGGCCCAGATCACTCAAAATCTTTTTCACTCCATCTTTCCACCTCCAATTTGGTCTCCCACTTCTCCTCGTTCCCTCCACCTCTGACACACATATTCTCTTAGTCAATCTTTCCTCACTCATTCTCTCCATGTAACCAAACCATTTCAAAACACCCTCTTCTGCTCTCTCAACCACACTCTTTTTATTACCACACATCTCTCTTACCCTATTATTACATACTCGATCAAACCACCTCACACCACATATTGTCCTCAAACATCTCATTTCCAGCACATCCACCCTCCTCCGCACAACTCTATCCATAGCCCACGCCGCGCAACCATATAACATTGTTGGAACCACTATTCCTTCAAACATACCCATTTTTGCTTTCCGAAATAATGTTCTTGACTTCCACACATTCTTCAACGCTCCCAGAATTTTCGCCCCCTCCCCCACCCTATGATTCACTTCCGCTTCCATGGTTCCATCCGCTGCCAGATCCACTCCCGGATATCTAAAACACTCCACTTCCTCCAGTTTTTCTCCATTCAAACTTACTTCCCAATTGACTTGACCCTCAACCCTACTGTACCTAATAACCTTGCTCTTATTCACATTTACTCTCAGCTTTCTTCTTTCACACACTTTACCAAACTCAGTCACCAGCTCCTGCAGTTTCTCACGTGAATTAGCCACCAGCGCTGCACCATCGGCGAACAACAACTGACTCACTTTCCAAACTCTCTCATCCCCAACAGACTTCATACTTGCCCCTCTTTCCAAAACTCTTGCATTCACCTCCCTAACAACCCCATCCATAAACAAATTAAACAACCATGGAGACATCACACACCCCTGCCGCAAACCTACATTCACTGAGAACCTATCACTTTCCTCTCTTCCTACACGTACACATGCCTTACATCCTTGATAAAAACTTTTCACTGCTTCTAATAACTTGCCTCCCACACCATATATTCTTAATACCTTCCACAGAGCATCTCTATCAACTCTATCATATGCCTTCTCCAGATCCATAAATGCTGCATACAAATCCATTTGCTTTTCTAAGTGTTTCTCACACATTCTTCAAAGCAAATACCTGATCCACACATCCTCCACCACTTCTGAAACCACACTGCTCTTCCCCAATCTGATGCTCTGTACATGCCTTCACCCTCTCAATCAATACCCTCCCATCTAATTTCCCAGGAATACTCAACAAACTTATACCTCTGAAATTTGAGCACTCACTCTTATCCCCTTTGCCTTTGTACAATGGCACTATGCAAGCATTCCGCCAATCCTCAGGCACCTCACCATGAGTCATACATACATTAAATAACCTTACCAACCAGTCAACAATAGTCACTCCCTTTTTTGATAAATTCCACTGCAATACCATCCAAACCCGCTGCCTTGCCGGCTTTCATCTTCTGCAAAGCTTTTACTACCTCTAATCTGTTTACCAAATCATTTTCCCTAACCCTCTCACTTTGCACACCACCTCAACCGAAACACCCTATCATCAAACACATTCAACAAACCTTCAAAATACTCACTCCATCTCCTCACATCACCACTACTTGTTATCACCTCCCCATTTGCCCCCTTCACTGAAGTTCCCATTTGTTCCCTCGTCTTACGCACTTGATTTACCTCCTTCCAAAACGTCTTATTCTCCCTAAAATTTAATGATACTCTCTCACCCCAACTCTCATTTGCCCTCTTTTTCACCTCTAGCACCTTTCTCTTGACCTCCTGCCTCTTTCTTTTTTACATCTCCCACTCATTTGCATTATTTCCCTGCAAAAATCGTCCAAATGCCTCTCTTCTCTTTCACTAATAATCTTACTTCTTCATCCCACCACTCTCTAATCTGCACACCTTCCACGCTTCTCATGCCACAAGCATCTTTTGCGCAAGCCATCACTGCTTCCCTAAATACATCCCATTCCTCACCCACTCCCTTTACATCCTTTGTTCTCACCTTTTTCCATCCTGTACCAATCTCTCCTGGTACTTCCTCACACAAGTCTCCTTCCCAAGCTCACTTACTCTCACCACTCTCTTCACCCCAACATTCTCTCTTCTTTTCTGAAAACCTCTACAAATCTTCACCTTGCCTCCACAAGATAATGATCAGACATTCCTCCAGTTGCACCTCTCAGCACATTAACATCCAAAGGTCTCTCTCGCGCGCCTATCAGTTAACACGTAATCCAATAATGCTCTCTGGCCATCTCTCCTACTTACATACGTATACTTATGTATATCTCTCTTTTTAAACCAGGTATTCCCAATCACCAGTCCTTTTTCAGCACATAAATCTACAAGCTCTTCGCCATATCCATTTACAACAATGAACACCCCATGTACACCAATTATTCCCTCAACTGCCACATTACTCACCTTTGCATTCAAATCACCCATCACTATAACCCGGTCTCGTACATCAAAACTACTAACACACTCACTCAGCTGCTCCCTAAACACTTGCCTCTCATGATCTTTCTTCTCATGCCCAGGTGCATATGCACCAATAATCACCCATCTCTCTCTATCCACTTTCAGTTTTACCCATATTAATGTAGAGTTTACTTTCTTTCACTCTGTCACATACTCCCACCACTCCTGTTTCATGAGTAGTGCTACTCCTTCCCTTGCTCTTGTCCTCCCACTAACCCCTGACCTTACTCCCAAGACATTCCCAAACCACTCTTCCCCTCTACCCTTGAGCTTCGTTTCACTCAGAGCCAAAACATCCAGGTTCCTTTCCTCAAACATACTACCTATCTCTCCTTTTTTTCTCATCTTGGTTACATCCACACACATTTAGACACCCCAATCTGAGCCTTCGAGGAGGATGAGCACTCCCTGCATGACTCCTTCTGTTTCCCCTTTTAGAAAGTTGAAATACAAGGAGGGAGGGTTTCCAGCCCCCGCTCCCGTCCTGTTTAGTTGCCTTCTACGACACGTGAGGAATGTGTGGGAAGTATTCTTTCTCCCCTATCCCCAGGGATACTACAAATAATAGCTGGAAAATAGGGGACCCTTTTGGAGTAAGAAATTCCTTGATAAAGTTGTATTCCTTTTCATCCACAGACAATAACATCTAGCTGAAGATGATGTTTCACTCATGGCTTGACCACATGCATGCAGAGTCCGGTAATGCCAGAAAAGCACATGATAAAAATGACGAGAGAGGCCTACTAGATGTTATCAAATATATAACATAATGGATAGTTACCAAATGTAATGTGTGTGTGAGTAGGAAGGGATGAGTTTGAAGATAGGTCTTTATCAAGGATGTGTGATGTCACCATGGTTGCTTACTCCATTTATGGATGAAGTATGAGGAAAGGACATGCAAGGGTTTTGGAGCAAGGGGCAGGTTTGCGATATGCTGAAAGTACCTACCTATGACAAGACATTGCCATGATAGCAGGGCTAGTGGACAGTGCTTACCACATGTTTGTTTGTTATCACAGTCTCTTTCAACCACCACCTCTCTTCTTGTCATATTTTGCTTGTTGTACAATGCTATTTTTCTTGAGGGGAGCATAGAAGATGAATCATTTGCTGTTTGCTGATAACACAGCCCTTATGAACTCTAGAGAAAAATTCCAGAAGCTGATGACAAATTTTGGATAGTGTGTTAAAGGAGAATGTTGAGATTAAATGAGAACAAAATTTAAAGTAATGTGGTGCAGCAGAGGGGTAAGACAAGATGCTTTGAGTGTAAGTTTGAATGAAGAAGGACCTAGAGGAGTGCAGTGCTTTAAATGTTTGGGAGTAGATGTGGCAGTGGTTAGAACCATAGCACCTGAAGTGACTGATGTTATGCATTGGTCCTGAATGCTTTAAGGATCATGAGGAAAGAGATATCAGTATGTGTTCAGTCAGAGATGGGTATGTTTGAAGGTACAGGAGTCCCAACAGTGTTGTGTGAATGAGTCTTGGGCCTTGAATGCTAAAGTAAGGAATAGTGTGGTTTTCAAAGAAGAAATGAGTGAGGGTAATATGAGGTGTGAAGCAGATAAGCATGCATGGAATGAGTGTAAAGAGCATAGTGTTGTAGTAAATGCAGTATGAGAGTGTAAGAGGTAAGATTAGGGTGTGTTAGATTGGTTTGCATGTAAAATGAGGTTGAGTTCATTGACAGCATGTTGCCCCCTGTATACCACTTCACTCCATTTCACTCTATCCTGTTATCCTGTGCATGCTTTTCACCCTCCTGCAAGTTTTTAGGCCCTGAACACTCAAAATCTCATTCACTCTATTCCTCCATTTTTAATTTGGTCTTCCCTTCTCCTTTTTCCTTGCACTTCTGACACATATATCCCTTTTGTCAACCTATCCTCACTCATTCTCTCCATATATTCAAATTATTTTAGCACAACCTCTTCAGCATTCTCAACTTCTCCTTTATTACCACACCCCTCAGTCTTACTCTATCAATTCTTACTTAATCAACCTTCTTCACACATGTTATTGTCCTCTACCATTTTATTTCCAACATATTAATCCTCTTTTGTGCATTCTCATCTATGGACCACACCTTGCATTCAAAACTGTTGGACTTCATATCTATCATCACCCTCTCGGACAGTGACCTGTCTTTCCACTCTCCTCAATACTTCCAGAACCTTTGCCCCATCACCAACCCCATGACTCAGTTTCCATTGTTCCATTTGCTGCCATGTAGGCATCTAAAACACTTCATTTCCTGCATGTTTTCTCCGTTCAGACTCATGCCCCAAGTAACCTTTCTCTTTGCAATATTAAACAAAATAATCTCTTTTAATACATTTACTTTCAGCTGTCTTACACACAAGCTCAATCTCAGACACTAACTTTGGCAGTTTCTCACTCAAATCTTCCACAGGCACTGTGTAATCACCAAACAACAATACTATGTATGTCTTTGAAAATACAATAGGCCCTCCTACCTCTAATAGTGTACATACCTGCCCCTCTTTTCAAGACCCCTACATTTACCTCCCTCACCATCCCACCCATAAACAAATTTGATAGCCATGATGACATCACTCATCCCCACCGTAGACCCACCTTAACCTGGAACCTCCTCTCTACCTAGTCACTCACATGCCTTACTTACTTGGTAAAAGCTCCTCAGTGCTTCTAATAACTCCTCTCTCTCTCTCTCTCTCTCTCTCTCTCTCTCTCTCTCTCTCTCTCTCTCTCTCTCTCTCTCTCTCTCTCTCTCTCACTCATATGTTAGGAAAATGAGATGTTATTTTCCTAAGTAAAAAAGAAAAAATGCACAAGCTCAAGTTGATACTTTTTTTTTTTATATTTACAATAAGCATCATTCTCGAACATTTTTACTTCCTTTTGACATTCAGTAATTTTTCCTAACCTGGATTATTCCATAACCAAGAATTTTTGGAGACCTGCAAGGTGTCTGGGATATAGTTAGTGTACATCAACCCTAGCTCCTAGGGTTGGGTTAAATGCAAGATCTACTTCCTCCCTCACCCAAGGCCTCACAGAAGATAACTTGTTTTTCTCAACTGGGCCAGACGCTAATCCCCAACACTTTACAAGCAATGACTTATCACTACCTTAGTCTATTTTGGATAGGACACAAGGAAGAATATTTGTCAAGTACAGTACATAATGGAAGTTGCAGTATTGTTTACAACTTACAAAAAGTGGTATATTGGGAAAATAAAACTGCAGGTTAAAGTTCACTAAGCATAATAAGTATCCAAAATCAGGAAAATTTTAAAATCCAGCAACTGCTCAGCCTTAAGATTGCTGGATTTGAGATGTTTGACAATACTCAATTATGCTTCAGCGTCTTTGATCTAAGTAACTAATTTAGAGTAGATCATTCTGGTTTTGCTCATAGTAATAGATACAAACACAAGGGCAAATATTTTACTTTCAGGCATGATGTTTTTCAGCAGTATTAGAAAAGTAACATGAAATGATTTACCAAGAAGAGTATCTGAAAGCAATACCTTGTATATCTTCAAAAATAGACTGGATGAATACATTCCTTCAAGTCCACAACTGACATTATTTGTGCCCCTGCAATTAAAGGTATTTACATGCTTTTCTCTTTGGTTACCTAATTGTTTTTCTACTCTTTCTCTACAGTAAGCTCCATATTCCTAATATCTACTGTTCTTACAAACAGTCATAAAAGAACCCAGCAGTCTACTGCTGTTTGTATTCAATGGCTTATGTTACTGCATTATTTGTAAGGAACCAACATAAAGCAATGGTATATTTACATGTTTGTGTAGTATCTCATCAGCTTTATTGATGTCCATGAGCATTTTATATGGAATTAGGAAACTGTTTCAATATGCTTTCCACTCATTGTGTAGCTACACATAATACAGATATGGTTTGCTTACGTGACAAAACTCACACCTCTTAAGCTTTGGGAGTACAGTTGCATGCTGAAGAATTCACTGAAATTATGTTTCTGATGTGAGAACAGACAACAAATTAAACTCAACATTTGCATTGGGGGTGGCTACATCCATGGATAAGAGAGCTGCAGTTTAATACTATATTGTCATTTCCATGGTTCATATGTGTCTATCATAATTACTGGTGAATAATAATTTCCTCAATTCAATCATTAGAAGTCATTTCTATGCTCTTGCACAGTGTTTCTGTAAAGCTTGTGACAACTTTTGATGGTGGATGTTTATTCAAAAATTTAATTCTTCAGTTGGGCATATATGAGATATGGAATTTTAAATATGCATTACCAAACTCAATAGATTCTATTGATTTCTGACTGGAAAATTTTGGCATTCACTTTAGTAGTTTGGCTTCTATATAATGTTTCTTATGCTGTCATTTCCTACAACTCATGTTTGCCTCTACAGCAGAATTAATGCTGAATGTAAAACTAATTTCCTTACTTTATTGAAAGAAGTCAGCACAGACTTATAACAAATGTTGTTTGTAATTCATATGGTACTGAATAAGTTTTAGGATTGATAATGCCAAAAGTAATCAAGATAATTTATTTCTGCAAAAAATATACAGTAATCAGCCTATCAGTTATTGACATTTTCAGAAAGAGTAAAATCAGTAAATATCTACATTAGTTTTAATCCAACAGTAGCCTACATTTGCTGTAAAACAAATAAGACATTTTAGATATAAATATGTAGAATTTAGCTGAATGTATTTTTTGTGCATTTCAAAAAAGATCAAGTGTTTCAAGTTCATTATATTTATATTCTTTCAAATCAAGAGAGGATAAGTTATGCCTGTAGTCAACCCTTAATGAATTGTAATTTAACAGCATTCTTATCAGAATTTAAAAATGGGGATCATGACTGTTGATATCAATTTCTTGGGAAATGTATAAAAACTGGGACACATCATATCCTGCAAATGTCAGTTCCTTTCACCCACCTCATTAACTCTTTTACTACACCGCACATGAAGTGATGAGCTATAATACTACTGCTCAACACTTCATATGACATTTTATTGGCTTCTGCCATCATTTTCATGTCCTAGCCGATGTTAGCTACCTCTAATTACCTATACGTCACCAGCAGCCTACCACGACAGCTTGGAGAGATATCTCAATATCCCATAGGTCATCAGGGAAAGCACACATTGTAAAATTTTAAGTGATTGCAGGTGATTCTGAATTGTTTTTCATATCTCACCTTTTCCCACTACTCATTAGCAAGTTACAAAAAGACTGTCCCAGAAACCTTCACTTCACCCTATCTCACTCCAATAGCATGTCAAGCCTTCAACACTTTCTGGTATCACTAAATTTCAACTACATTGCTCATGATATAGCAAGGCTAATGCATCTCCCTCTACCTAGTAACCTTCACTCAACCCTATTTCACTCCAACAGTACATAGAGCCTTTATCAAAACCTTTTTCACTAAGTATCCATTACATTTCACCTCCATTATCTGTGAGGTGGCAGGATATGCTGAATCAAATAATTCAGGTGACATAGACATGTCTAGTCCACTTCCCTGTATCTCCCAGTAACCACACTCCATTCCAGAAGCACTTTAAACCCTTAATATTATCTCCTTTCTCAGAGTGAGTTTTCATTAAAAACATCTAAATTATATGAAAGAATGTGGTATGTGGTTGCTAAGCTGTTTCAAGTTTATTCCATTCATCTCTATGTGTCAAATTGGAAAACATTTTTGTTATGGAAAGCAATGGACTTGTTGCAAGTTGTTCAGGAGGCATAACCCCTAAGCAAGTTGGGATATAAGTATATATAATATGTAACTTAACTGCTTTAGGATTCTAAATAACGTCAACTTAAGATTGATGTTGAATGACAAAGAAACTTGCAATGCTTTATGAACAGTCTTGAAAATATATGCTACTGAGTCATCACTCTTAACTTCTCATACTAAATTTTCTCCAATAGTAATTTGATTTCTGAAAATATACATAAAGCTACACCTTGGTAAACTATACATAATGAAGGGTAGAGATATTTGGATGCCCCCTTCAAGCTATGCAGTATACAGTGAACTTTATAATAATGATTCATATAGTTTTACAATTACTAATTCTGAACCTTTTAGTTGCTAGCAAGGAAAAAATTTTCACATTCCTAAAACACTAACATGTGATAATGAAATTTTTCTCTGTAAAAACATATGGTATTGATTCATCCAGCAAAGCTCTCTTGATTAATGTTATCATTTTTTTATCAAATATAAATTTATTTTTATTAAAAAATGCTTGCTGGTTTTGTAGAATTACTTCTGTACAACAACTAAGCTTTGCATCATTAACTCAGCGAGTTCTAAATGTCCCTTCCCCATGACCAGATCCTGGGATAGTTTTCTTGTTGACCATATGAAATGAATTATTCATATCACTGCTTTTGATGATACAATCTTTCTTTGGAGAAAGTATTATGATTTCACCTTTCTTAACTGTTGTGAGCTCTCCTCATTTACATTTTCTCTTTAGCACAGTAGCTGCTCATGATGCTACTTTCATTTTTATTCATCCCAATCATCCTTACACATTAAATCATACACTTCAGACAAAATATTCAAAGCTTCTCTCCACCCACTAATCATCTTTTAGTGACTACCCTGCTATATTTTTGTCAGTTTTATGCACTATAAAAAGAACTAGAAAGACTCAGTTTAATGCACTATAAAACAGAACTAAAAAGAACTGATCTTCCACAAGATGATTCAACCCACCTCACTATCTCTTGCCCACTTTTATCGGACCATGACAGCATTATTCGGTAATCATCCACTCCATTCTTCATCAAACTGACAGAAATTTAGTTTTCTTTGTAAACCATATCGTTTCTCAACTTTCTATAAAGAAAAATTCATTACATATGAGCTGAATAATGACAAAAATTTTCTCTGTTTTCTCCAAACTCTCATACAGTAGGTCATACTATACTGGCAGACACTATTCACACCTCACATGTACACAAAAAATGGTGTCTGCATATTGCTTCTTACATGTACATCATTTGCGATCCACTTGTGCTCATTACTTAAGGAATATTACTTTAGCAGGGGCATCATCAATGTCCTCCATAATAAAATTTTCCATATCTTAATCAACAGGATAATGAAAGAAAATGGTTTGTTTGTAAAATATATTGAGGGTAAAGTTACCCGAGTACTGAAACTTGCCCGACAATATCTTTTACTTGTTAACTGATTCAGGAAAGATTAGACTGACATGCAACCTGTACATCAAAGATAGCTGGGCATCCCAGTCTTAGGTATTGAAAGTAAAACATTATAAATCAGTTATTTTTCAAAATGTTTTGTTGTGCAAGATGCCTTTGACATTGGACTGCACAAGTCACCATACACAGGAAACTTAATTGTCAAAGCTCAGAGCCTATATTCATATAAAATTACACATCTATCTAATGATCTATTTACTATATACCTTTTCCCTCTATACAGCAGAGTGGCAAAATCTTAAAACAAAAAATCACTGCAAGTTTGAGCACATTCCAATTATATATACCCATTTTACTTAAGTCCCTTATGTCCTTTTGCCTAGCACCCATTCTTCCTATATTCATCTTTTTCTCACATTACACAAACACAGTCTCCTGTTAATACTTGAACATTCATTTTCTTCATCTTAGCATTCAAATCTTTATGGGCTATTATTCTTTTCTTGTGGCACATAAGATGGCTTAGGCAGCTAAAGGTCCTAAACTTGGCAATATATATATATATATATATATATATATATATATATATATATATATATATATATATATATATATTTATTTATTTATTTTTTTTTTTCGCTGTCTCCCGCGTTTGCGAGGTAGCGCAAGGAAACAGACGAAAGAAATGGCCCAACCCACCCCCATACACATGTATATACATACGTCCACACACGCAAATATACATACCTACACAGCTTTCCATGGTTTACCCGAGACGCTTCACATGCCCTGATTCAATCCACTGACAGCACGTCAACCCCAGTATACCACATCGATCCAATTCACTCTATTCCTTGCCCTCCTTTCACCCTCCTGCATGTTCAGGCCCCGACCACACAAAATCTTTTTCACTCCATCTTTCCACCTCCAATTTGGTCTCCCACTTCTCCTCGTTCCCTCCACCTCCGACACCTGATTCATGTGAGAAACTGCAGAAGCTGGTGACTGAGTTTGGTAAAGTGTGTGAAAGAAGAAAGTTAAGAGTAAATGTGAATTAGAGCAAGGTTATTAGGTACAGTAGGGTTGAGGTAAGTTTGAATGGAGAAAAACTGGAGGAAGTAAAGTGTTTTAGATATCTGGGAGTGGATCTGGCAGCGGATGGAACCATGGAAGCGGAAGTGGATCATAGGGTGGGGGAGGGGGCGAAAATCCTGGGAGCCTTGAAGAAAGTGTGGAAGTCGAGAACATTATCTCGGAAAGCAAAAATAGGTATGTTTGAAGGAATAGTGGTTCCAACAATGTTGTATGGTTGCGAGGCGTGGGCTATGGATAGAGTTGTGCGCAGGAGGATGGATGTGCTGGAAATGAGATGTTTGAGGACAATGTGTGGTGTGAGGTGGTTTGATCGAGTAAGTAACGTAAGGGTAAGAGAGATGTGTGGAAATAAAAAGAGCGTGGTTGAGAGAGCAGAAGAGGGTGTTTTTGAAATGGTTTCTGCACATGGAGAGAATGAGTGAGGAAAGATTGACCAAGAGGATATATATATATATATATATATATATATATATATATATATATATATATATATATATATATATATATATATTATCCCTGGGGATATGGGAGAAAGAATACTTCCCACGTATTCCCTGCGTGTCGTAGAAGGCGACTAAAAGGGAAGGGAGCGGGGGGCTGGAAATCCTCCCCTCTCATTTTTTTATTCTAATTTTCCAAAAGAAGGAACAGAGAAGGGGGCCAGGTGAGGGTATTCCCTCAAAGGCCCAGTCCTCTGTTCTTAGCGCTACCTCGCTATCGCGGGAAATGGCGAATAGTATGAAAAAAAAAATATATATATATATATATATATATATATATATATATATATATATATATATATATATATATATATATATATATCTTTCTTTCGTACTATTCGCCATTTCCCACATTAGCGAGGTAGCGTTAAGAACAGAGGACTGGGCTTTTGAGGAAATATCCTCACCTGGAGCCCTTCTCTGTTCCTTCTTTTGGAAAATTAAAAAAAATGAGGGGAGGATTTCCAGCCCCCCGCTCCCTTCCTTTTAGTTGCCTTCTACGACATGAAGGGAATACGTAGGAAGTATTCTTTCTCCCCTATCCCCTATATATATATATATATATATATATATATATATATATATTTTTTTATTTTGCTTTGTCGCTGTCTCCCGCGTTTGCGAGGTAGCGCAAGGAAACAGACGAAAGAAATTGCCCAACCCACCCCCATACACAATGTATATACACACACACGTCCACACACGCAAATATACATACCTATACATCTCAATGTACACATATATATACATACACAGACACATACATATATACCCATGCACACAATTCACACTGTCTGCCCCCATTCACTCCCATCGCCACCTCGCCACACATGGAATACCATCCCCCTCCCCCCTCATGTGTGCGAGGTAGCACTAGGAAAAGACAACAAAGGCCCCATTCGTTCACACTCAGTCTTTAGCTGCCACACAATAATGCCCGAAACCACAGCTCCCTTTCCACATCCAGGCCCCACACAACTTTCCATGGTTTACCCCAGACGCTGCACATGCCCTGATTCAATCCACTGACAACACGTCAACCCCGGTATACCACATCGATCCAATTCACTCTATTCCTTGCCCTCCTTTCACCCTCCTGCATGTTCAGGCCCCGATCACACAAAATCTTTTTCACTCCATCTTTCCACCTCCAATTTGGTCTCCCACTTCTCCTCGTTCCCTTCACCTCCGACACATATATCCTCTTGGTCAATCTTTCCTCACTCATTCTCTCCATGTGCCCAAACCATTTCAGAACACCCTCTTCTGCTCTCTCAACCACGCTCTTTTCATTTCAACACATCTCTCTTACCCTTACATTACTTACTCGATCAAAGCACCTCACACCCCACATTGTCCTCAAACATCTCATTTCCAGCACATCCACCCTCCTGCGCACAACTCTATCCATAGCCCACGCCTCGCAACCATACAACATTGTTGGAACCACTATTCCTTCAAACATACCCATTTTTGCTTTCCGAGATAATGTTCTCGACTTCCACACATTCTTCAAGGCTCCCAGGATTTTCGCCCCCTCCCCCACCCTATGATTCACTTCCGCTTCCATGGTTCCATCCGCTGCCAGATCCACTCCCAGATATCTAAAACACTTTACTTCCTCCAGTTTTTCTCCATTCAAACTAACCTCCCAATTGACTTGACCCTCAACCCTACTGTACCTAATAACCTTGCTCTTATTCACATTTACTCTTAACTTTCTTCTTTCACACACTTTACCAATCTCAGTCACCAGCTTCTGCAGTTTCTCTTGCATTCACCTCCCTAACAACCCCA
>NC_092259.1:15332585-15344380 GCF_036320965.1 Panulirus ornatus
GAATGGTTTGGAAACGTCTTGGGAGTAAAGTCAGGTTGTTGAGAGGACAAGAGCTAAGGAAGGATTAGCACTAATCCTGAAGCAGGAGCTGTGGGAGTATGTGGTAGTGGAAGAAAGTAAATTCTAGATTGATGTAGGTAAAACAAAGTGGATGGAGAAAGATCATGAGAGGCAAGTGTTTTGGGAGCAGATAAGTTTCTGTGTCAGCAGCCTTGATGCACGAGACCAGGATTTAGTGATGGGTGATTTAAATGCGAAGGTGAGTAATGTGGCAGTTGAGGGTATGATTGGTGTACATAGGACGTTCAGTGTTGTAAATGGAAATGGTGAAAAGCTTGAGGATTTGTGTGCTGAAAAAGGATTGGTGATTGGGAATACCTGCTTTAAAAAGAGAGATACACATATGTGAGTAGGAGAGATTACATGTTAGTTGATAGGTTTGTAAAAGAGAGACTTTTGGATGTTAATGTGCTGAGAGGGGCAGCTGGAGGGATGTCTGATCACTGTCTTGTGGAGGTGGAGGTGAAGATTTGTAGAGGTTTTCAGAAAAGAAGAGAGAATGTTGGGGAGAAGAGAATGGTGAGAATAAGTGAGCTTGGAAAGGAGACCTGTGTAAGGAAGTACAAGGAGAAATTGAGTGTAGAATGGGAAAAGGTGAGAGTAAATGACTATACTTATGAATAATTTCAAGGATGTGTATTTTCTATTTGTAGTATTTAAATTTTGGATCTGTATTACAGTAAGGAGTTAGTAAGTTCACTGATAATGAATAAGGTACAAATGCCAGTAAACACATTATTTTATATATATTATTAGTTTCAAATTTTTAGGGGGGGAAGAATGACGTAACTTTATAAGGAATGAATGCTTTTCTTTATGACCCAACAGAGTATAACTGTTGTAGCTTCTAGAAGTTTTTCCAGGGTAAAACAACTATTTATGGACTATCAAGTGTTTAATATGAAGTTCCTTGACCAATATACTCTGCTAAGTATTACAAATACATTTGTCTTTCTTGAGGATTCTATTATCTTTGAAATCACCTGTGCTCTCCATTTAAGGTTCTTCAGCTTTTATCATACTTCTACAGGCAAAGGCGTGGAGCAACTGTCCTTTGATTTTTTTTGTAGTATTTGCCCTTTTCTTTCTTTTTTTTTTTTTTTGTCGCTGTCTCCCGTGTTTGCGAGGTAGCGCAAGGAAACAGAGGAAAGAAATGGCCCAACCCACCCCCATACACATGTATATACATACGTCCACACACGCAAATATACATACCTACACAGCTTTCCATGGTTTACCCTAGCCGCTTCACATGCCCTGATTCAATCCACTGACAGCACGTCAACCTCGGTATACCACATCGATCCAATTCACTCTATTCCTTGCCCTCCTTTCACCCTCCTGCATGTTCAGGCCCCGATCACACAAAATCTTTTTCACTCCATCTTTCCACCTCCAATTTGGTCTCCCACTTCTCCTCGTTCCCTCCACCTCCGACACATATATCCTCTTGGTCAATCTTTCCTCACTCATTCTCTCCATGAGCCCAAACCATTTCAAAGCACCCTCTTCTGCTCTCTCAACCACACTCTTTTTATTTCCACACATCTCTCTTACCCTTACGTTACTTACTCGATCAAACCACCTCACACCACACATTGTCTTCAAACATCTCATTTCCAGCACATCCATCCTCCTGCACACAACTCTATCCATAGCCCACGCCTCGCAACCATACAACATTGTTGGAACCACTATTCCTTCAAACATACCCATTTTTGCTTTCCGAGATAATGTTCTTGACTTCCACACATTCTTCAAGGCTCCCAGGATTTTCGCCCCCTCCCCCACCCTATGATCCACTTCCGCTTCCATGGTTCCATCCGCTGCCAGATCCACTCCCAGATATCTAAAACACTTTACTTCCTCCAGTTTTTCTCCATTCAAACTTACCTCCCAATTGACTTGACCCTCAATCCTACTGTACCTAATAACCTTGCTCTTATTCACATTTACTCTTAACTTTCTTCTTTCACACACTTTACCAAACTCAGTCACCAGCTTCTGCAGTTTCTCACATGAATCCGCCACCAGCGCTGTATCATCAGCGAACAACAACTGACTCACTTCCCAAGCTCTCTCATCCCCAACAGACTTTATACTTGCCCCTCTTTCCAAAACTCTTGCATTTACCTCCCTAACAACCCCATCCATAAACAAATTAAACAACCATGGAGACATCACACACCCCTGCCGCAAACCTACATTCACTGAGAACCAATCACTTTCCTCTCTTCCTACACGTACACATGCCTTACATCCTCGATAAAAACTTTTCACTGCTTCTAACAACTTGCCTCCCACACCATATATTCTTAATATCTTCCACAGAGCATCCCTATCAACTCTATCATATGCCTTCTCCAGATCCATAAATGCTACATACAAATCCATTTGCTTTTCTAAGTATTTCTCACATACATTCTTCAAAGCAAACACCTGATCCACACATCCTCTACCACTTCTGAAACCACACTGCTCTTCCCCAATCTGATGCTCTGTACATGCCTTCACCCTCTCAATCAATACCCTCCCATATAATTTACCAGGAATACTCAACAAACTTATACCTCTGTAATTTGAGCACTCACTCTTATCCCCTTTGCCTTTGTACAATGGCACTATGCACGCATTCTGCCAATCCTCAGGCACCTCACCATGAGTCATGCATACATTAAATAACCTTACCAACCAGTCAATAATACAGTCACCCCCTTTTTTTTATAAATTCCACTGCAATACCATCCAAACCTGCTGCCTTGCTGGCTTTCATCTTCCGCAAAGCTTTTACTACCTCTTCTCTGTTTACCAAATCATTTTCCTTAACCCTCTCACTTTGCACACCACCTCGACTAAAACACCCTATATCTGCCACTCTATCATCAAACACATTCAACAAACCTTCAAAATACTCATTCCATCTCCTTCTCACATCACCACTACTTGTTATCACTTCCCCATTTGCGCCCTTCACTGAAGTTCCCATTTGCTCCCTTGTCTTACGCACTTTCTTTACCTCCTTCCAGAACATCTTTTTATTCTCCCTAAAATTTAATGATACTCTCTTACCCCAACTCTCATTTGCCCTCTTTTTCACCTCTTGCACCTTTCTCTTGACCTCCTGTCTCTTTCTTTTATACATCTCCCACTCAATTGCATTTTTTCCCTGCAAAAATTGTCCAAATGCCTCTCTCTTCTCTTTCACTAATAATCTTACTTCTTCATCCACCACTCACTACCCTTTCTAATCAACCCACCTCCCACTCTTCTCATGCCACAAGCATCTTTTGCGCAATCCATCACTGATTCCCTAAATACATCCCATTCCTCCCCCACTCCCCTTACTTCCATTGTTCTCACCTTTTTCCAATCTGTACTCAGTCTCTCCTGGTACTTCCTCACACAAGTCTCCTTCCCAAGCTCACTTACTCTCACCACCCTCTTCACCCCAACATTCACTCTTCTTTTCTGAAAACCCATACAAATCTTCACCTTAGCCTCCACAAGATAATGATCAGACATCCCTCCAGTTGCACCTCTCAGCACATTAACATCCAAAAGTCTCTCTTTCGCGCGCCTGTCAATTAACACATAATCCAATAACGCTCTCTGGCCATCTCTCCTACTACTTACATACGTATACTTATGTATATCTCGCTTTTTAAACCAGGTATTCCCAATCACCAGTGCTTTTTCAGCACATAAATCTACAAGCTCTTCACCATTTCCATTTACAACACTGAAGACCCCATGTATACCAATTATTCCCTCAACTGCCACATTACTCACCTTTGCATTCAAATCACCCATCACTATAACCTGGTCTCGTGCATCAAAACCACTAACACACTCATTCAGCTGCTCCCAAAACACTTGCCTCTCATGATCTTTCTTCTCATGCCCAGGTGCATATGCACCAATAATCACCCATCTCTCTCCATCAACTTTCAGTTTTACCCATATTAATCAAGAATTTACTTTCTTACATTCTATCACATACTCCCACAACTCCTGTTTCAGGAGTAGTGCTACTCCTTCCCTTGCTCTTGTCCTCTCACTAACCCCTGACTTTACTCCCTGACTTTCTTATTAGCACCAAATGTCCTGAAATACATTTGCCTTCTTCAGAGAATCTGATGTCTTAAAAGTACTTTTAAGAACTTTTATCACCCAGAACATGGCTAGTAGTGCAATTCACTGTTGAGAGTGCCCTTCAAGAACTCCTGTCTCCGGGGATGGGAGTTTGGGGTTGTCTTACAGGCCTGTTTTGAGAATTACTACTATGGTCTTTCTTTTGAGGAAACTAGCTGCCTGTACCCAAGCAGCTCTCATGATTCTCATTTTTAGACCCTTTTCCCCACAGTGCCGTGTGAATTATAGTCTAATTAACCTTTGGCTATAGGTGGAGCAATCGTGAATTTCATGCTTATGTCTCATCACCAGATCTCTTTTTACTATCTCTTAAGTGGTTTAGATCAACCAAAAATCCAGTGTTTTTTCTACTCATGGAAGTTTCATGAAAGGGGTTTCATGCCTTATGCCCAGTGATTAACACAGAAACCCTTAGGACTTCATTAAGACTATTGTACACCCTGGTTCTTCAACTGCTTCCAGTGAGATGTACATGTATTTCTACATACACTGTTGGAATGATACAGTATATATTACCAGGCTCCTTGTGCAAGGATGACATGGAGATCATGAAATGTGTCACCTTTTTTATGTGGCTTTCAAACACCATCTATTGGCTTCTATGTTTTAATAGGGATTTTGGCACCCTCCTTCCACCTTCAATTAAAAATACTAAGCTTAGATGATGATGTTTACCTTCTCTGTGTGGCTCTTGGGATTCTTGCATTTGGAGAAACAGCTTCAGAGTTCCTTTAGTGGAAAACTTTTTCTGCCCAAAGTGCTGTTGCTTGGGTAATTTTTCCTGGTTTTCTTACCATGCCCAGTCTTCCCATCCATTTTTTTTGAAAACCCTTTTCTTTTCATCTTGGGTTGGCTCCTGCAATTTTCAAAATGAGCTCTGATTAGTTTGTGGTAGGGGCAGGTTGATGATACATCCCAGTGTTGGTTGGTGATTGGTTGAGGGCTGACCCAAATCTGTTATTTGCAAATCTGTTATTTGTTATTTGCGAAGTTTGAGTGAAGGCTGGAGCCTCTTTACCAACTTAAGAGGGTAGGCTGTGTCCCGACACATACAGTGTCCACAAAAAACTTTGTCCACCTCCACATACATTTTCAGAGGCTATGCCACACTTATGTTGTAGTATTTTGTCATCTATCCTTTGGCTTTTATTACCACCTACAGATGTCTTTTCATGGAATTGGCAGTGTTCCTGAAGTATTCTGGGTCCATGTTTTGTTGTCCATAGTCTTGATCTGAATGAGATGAGACTGATGAGGTGTTGAAGGAAGCACCTGCCTGATCATGCATTCTAAGTGCCATGTGTGCCTGCAGACCTTATGTGTACCCACAGTTTTTTGCTTACAGATGAGAATTTAGACTTTCTCTTCCTTAGAAACAAAAAGCCAACCATCTTGAAGCACAGGTGGGAGAAATACTGTGTCCAAAAGTGAAATTCTCAGAATTAAGTGACAGTCAGGAAGGGTGACTAAAGATCACTTGAGGCAAACTGAGGTGGGTTGCTGGAGCTCACATAATTAGAAACACTAGTCTCAGCAACAAATTGTATGATAATTTCACCCTGAGAGCATCATATACTTGTATTATTATTTTTTTATGTTATTATACTTGATTGCCGTTTCCTGCATCAACATCAGTGAGGTAGTGCCAGGAAACAGACGAAGAACGACCCATCCAATCATATACACATATATAAATGCCCATACACGTGCCTATACGTACATATACATATATACACATGTACAAATTCATACTTGTTTGCCTTCAGTCATTTCCAGCACCACCCCACCCCAAAAGGAAACAGCATCGCTACCCCAAGCTTCAGCGAGACAGTACTAGGAAAAGACAAAAAAAAAAAAAAAAAAAAAAAAAAAACATTCATTCACAATCAGTCTCTAGCTGTCATGTGTACCAACAATAAACCTTAACTGTGTATTGTCTTTGAAAATATATGGGGGCAGACAGTGTTTTCTTTAGACTCTATGTATCTCATGCCCATGGGACATCACCTTGGGGAGAAAAGTTTTTTCAATTTTCAAAACCTCCATTTATCTGCTGGAAGACAATTGCATTGACTTTCAATACTGTTTCATTATCAGTAAAACACAATTTTATTCCAGCAATTGGTGAAATCATGGAGTTAGTGAGCAAGAACCATTATCAGGTGGCTTGCCAACGTTACTGGGAAGCCACACACAATGCACCTCTTGATGTTGGCATCAATCATCCAAATCAGTTCTTTGAGGAGAGCTACAAATTTTTGAATGGACTCTCGCAATCAAATCAAGGTAGGAATTCATATTTAATTTATTTCACCTTTTTGTTTAATAAGAGAGAATGATGAGCTTTGGCTTTTTTCTAATGCTTGTCTAGTATGTTGTATGCCAGCTTGTTTTTCGATATGGTTGCACATATGAGTTTATAGCTGCTGGAAGTAGTGGGCTGGTCGCCATACCTGTTTATCTTTGATTGCCATCATAATCCATTGGCCTGTAAATTACTGTACTTTGGTATGATTTCCATTTATTTACATAATCTGTATATGTGTTCCTTTTTGTCTATGCTTTCTCTTGCTGCACATCTTTCTGAAGAACCCTCTCTGACACTATGGTTTTAGCACATCTCACACTCCACCATACTGACACTACTTTCAGTTACAATCCTTCTTTCTCTGCCATACATATGATTTTTCACTTTATCTGTATCCATTCACCATTCAGTTGTATCTTTAAGAATTCTTTGTGTTCCTTCTGCCTTTCTTGCAGTATTTGCTCTTCCATGTAGAATATTATATTTCATTCTGATATTCCTTTTCCACAGTTGTAGAGGATTCTTTTTCTCGTCCAAAGCTGGTGCAAGATTTAATCATAAATACCCCAGGACCTCTATCCAGAGGCTCCTGCACCCCAGGGCTGTGCTTCTATTAGTAGGGAAACGTGGACTCCTCTGGAGTGAAAAGATTTTTTATGAGACTGTTTCCAGTGGTACAGCCTTGCCAAAGGTGACTTTTAATTTGTGTAGTAAACTCATGTAGGCAGAGTCTGGTAACACCCTATATACATTTACATAGCAGAAGTAGAGGTAACAAGGAAAAGGGGGAAAGGAAGGAGGATTTGGAAGGATGAAGTGAAAGAGGCCTTGAGTGTTTGGGACTTGAACATGCAAATTGGATCTGGAGATAGCATGTAATGGGGTTGGTAAAGGTGCTCTGTGGAAGGTATTACAATTATATGGTGTGGTAGAAAAGCTGTTAGAAGCAGTAAGGAATTTTTATCCAAAAGTCAAGGGGTATGTGCAAGTAGGAAGAGAGGAGGATGAGTGGTTCCAAGTAAAGGTGGGTCTTTAGTGGGGATGTGTGAAGTCACTATGACTATTAAATTTGTTTATGGATGGAATGGTGAGGGAGGTGACTATTAAATTTGTTTATGGATGGGGTGGTGTAGGAGGTGAATGCAAGGGTCTTTGAGAAGGGGGCAGGTCTGCCGTGTGTCAGAGTGGGAAGGCATGAGAGGTGAGTCAGTTGTATATTGTGTTATAGATTCTAATGAGAAAGCACAGAAGCTTGCATCTGAGTTTGGGTGTTGTGAGAAGGGAGGAGAAATTTTGATAGTGATTATAGATGCAAGCAAAGTTGTAAGGTTTGGCAGTGGAAGGAGACAGGTTAGTTGGAGTGAGTTTCAGTGGAGAGAGCCTGGAGGAAGTGGGGTGTTTAGATATCAGGGAGTGGACATGGCAGCGAATGAAACCTTGGAATCTGTTGAGCCATAGTGTGGGTGAGGGGGTCTAAGGTTCTAGGTACATTGAGAATTATGTGGAGAGAGAGGTCACTCTCTGTCAAGGCAAAGATGGTTATTTTTTATTGCACAGTAGTTCCTTTGGTGCTGTATGAATGCAAGGCATGAGCCTTAGATAAACAAGTACGGAAAAGGGTGGATGTGTTGGAAATTTAATTTTTGAGGACGTGGTGTGAGGAGGGTTGTGTGAATAAGAAATGGTAGGGTAAAAGAGAGTTTTGGTAGTAAGAGGAGTAAATATGAGAGAGCTAAAGTGTATGCTGAAATGGCTTTGACATATAGAGAGGATGACTAGAAGTGCATACATGTTGGAAGTGAAGGGAACAAGGAAAAGGGAGAACCAAGGAAGAGATGGAGGGATGGAGAGAAAGTCCGTGACTATTTTGGGACTGAACGTGCAGGTAGGTGTGGGTTGTGCATGGAATATTATGACTTGGAGTGATGTGATATACAGGGAATGGTCTGGCATCAGTAGGCTGAACCAAGGCATATGAAGCAGTCAGGGGAAACCATGGAAAGGTCTGTAGGGAGTTCCGCTTCAGTACATTGTGCATGACTGCTAGAGAGTGGATAAGAGCGAGTGAGTTCGTTTTTCCTATGTAGTTGGAGCTGCCTTACTCTTGTGGGACACAGCGAACAAGTACAATTTTTGGTGTTAGTTTCATAATCCCAGAACCCCTTTTACAAGACTCCTGCAGCTCAGGCCACATTACATCTCAGTCATCCACAGGACATCTTGCAGAGTGTTATATGTCGTCTAGAGGGAAACCAAATGTCACTGCTTATTGTTGTAATGAGTTTTAGACCTAAAAAATCAATTTCTGGGGTATACAATCTTTCCTTGTGGATCATAATACTTGAAAACACTGAACTCAAACAACTCATTCTTCATAATGCTAGATTTTCCTGCAGTGAGCACTGTGTTAGCCCTGCCTTTTGGCAAAATGGTAGGAGCAGTAGATAGAAGTAATAGGTAGGAACTTTAGCCAGGGGCATTAGGTAGAAGTAGTTGGTTGGAACATTAGATAGACTCATTAGGTAGCTGTAGTTGGTTGGTAGGAGACTTCAGGAACACTACTCTAGAGTTGTCTTCTGCAAGCAACTCATCAAGGATGAGGCACTAAAGGCTAAGAAGGGGCACTGGAGATCATCTATGGAGACTTTTTGCTGTGGCCACGTGGCCACCCCCTTTAGAGAGTTCCTGCAGGGAATGGGCATTGGAGATTTCTTATTAGAAATAAGATGGATTTAGTGACAAAACTTATTTAAAAGTGCATGAAAATTTCTCAGTAGAATTATCTTTTATATCTAGTTAATGCTTAAAGATTTCTTTGGTCATTTGTAAAATATACATTGAACATTTATTTTCATAGATTTCTTTAATCTCCAGGAGTCCTCATTTGAAGATTTACATAGCAGTGCCACATATAAAATTTACTTAGAACGTTTGCTTTCATACACTTCTGTAACTTTTTAACTCCAGGGGTCTTTGCTTGAAGATTTACAAAGCAGGCTTTCGGAATCATCATATGAGTGGCAGTGTTTGCTGGCCTTGTTTAAATCCCCTGCCATTGTGATGACTTTTGTATATATGCTAAGTATCATTTTGGTTAGCATAGTTGCTCTTTCCAGATAAAACTACTTTCAGGAAGAAATTCTGAAGTGTGAGAACACATATAGATATTGGTTATTAGTGAATCTGTAAACATATATGTAAATTGTAAACATAAAAGAGGTAAATGTGATTTAGTGAATTTCTGTCACAAGGCTCCCCTGTTTCTTGTGGGGCAGGGTAGTGCAAGGAATGGATGAAGGCAAGCAAGTATGAATATGGACATGTGTATATAGGCCACTTTCATTCACATTCAGTCTCTAGCTGTCATGTAATAATGCACTGAAACCACAGCTCCCTTTCCACATCCAGGCCCCACAGAACTTTCCATGGTTTACCCCAGACGCTTCACATGCCCTGGTTCAATCCATTAACAGCACGTCGACCCCGGTATACCACATCATTCCAATTCACTCTATTCCTTGCACGCCTTTCACCCTCCTGCATGTTCAGGCCCCGATCACTCAAAATCTTTTTCACTCCATCTTTCCACCTCCAATTTGGTCTCCCACTTCACCTCGTTCCCTCCACCTCTGACACATATATCCTCTTTGTCAATCTTTCCTCACGCATTCTCTCAATGTGACTAAACTATTTCAACACACCCTCTTCTGCTCTCTCAACCACACTCTTTTTATTACCACCCATCTCTCTTACCCTATTATTACTTACACGATCAAACCACCTCACACCACATATTGTCCTCAAACATCTCATTTCCAGCACATCCACCCTCCTTTGCACAACTATATCCATAGCCCACGCCTCGCAACTATATAACATTGTTGGAACCACTATTCCTTCAAACATACCCATTTTTGCTTTCCGAGATAATGTTCTCGACTTCCACACATTCTTCAACGCTCCTAGAACTTTCGCCCCCTCCCCCACCCTATGATTCACTTCCGCTTCCATGGTTCCATCCGCTGCCAAATCCACTCCCAGATATCTAAAACTTCACTTCCTCCAGTTTTTTCCATTCAAACTTACCTCCCAATTGAATTATCCCTCAATCCTACTGTACCTAATAACCTTACTCTTATTCACACTTACTCTTAGCTTTCTTCTTTCACACACTTTACCAAACTCAGTCACCAGCTTCTACAGTTTCTCACGCAAATCAGCCACCAGTGCTGTATCATCAGCGAACAACAACTGGCTCACTTCACAAGCTCTTTCATCCACAACAGACTGCATACTTGCCCCTCTTTCCAAAACTCTTGCATTCACCTCCCTAACAACCACATTCATAAACAAATTAAACAACCACAAACCCCTGCCACAAACCTACATTCACTGAGAACCAATCACTTTCCTCTCTTCCTACATGTACACATGCCTTACATCCTCGATAGAAACTTTTCACTGCTTCTAACAACTTGCCTCCCACATCATATACTCTTAATACCTTCCACAGAGCATCTCTATCAACTCTATCATATGCCTTCTCCAGATCCATAAATGCTACATACAAATCCATTTGCTTTTCTAAGTATTTCTCACATACATTCTTCAAAGCAAACACCTGATCCACACATCCTCTACTGCTTCTGAAACCACACTGCTCTTCCCCAAGCTGATGCTCTGTACATGCCTTCACCCTCTCAATCAATACCCTTCTTTATAATTTCCCAGGAATACTCAACAAACTTATACTTCTGTAAGTTGAGCACTCACTTTTATCCCCAGTGCCTTTATACAATGGCACTATGCAAGCATTGCCCCAGTCCTCAGGTACCTCACGATGAGTCATACATACATTAAATAACCTTACCAACCAGTCAACAATACAGTCGCCCCCTTTTTTAATAAATTCCACTGCAATGCCATCCAAACCTGCTGCCTTGCTGGCTTTCATCTTTCGTAAAGCTTTTACTAACTCTTCTCTGTTTACCAAATCATTTTCCCTAACCCTCTCACTTTGCATACCACCTCGACCAAAACACCCTGTATCTGCCACTCTATCATCAAACACATTCAACAAACCTTCAAAATACTCACTCCATCTCCTTCTTACATCACCACTACTTGTGATCACCTCCCCACTTGCCCCCTTCACTGAAGTTCCCATTTGTTCCCTTGTCTTACGCACTTTATTTACCTCCTTCCAAAACATCTTTGTATTCTCCCTAAAATGTGATGATACTCTATCACCCCAACTCTCATCTGCCCTCTTTTT
>NC_092259.1:15344480-15429712 GCF_036320965.1 Panulirus ornatus
TGCGGAAGATGAAAGCTGGCAAGGCAGCGGGTTTGGATGGTACTGTAGTGGAATTTATTAAAAAAGGGGGTGACTGTATTGTTGAATGTTTGGTAAGGTTACTTAATGTATGTATGACTCATTGTGAGGTGCCTGAGGATTGGCGGAATGCTTGCATTGTGCCATTGTACAAAGGCAAAGGGGATAAAGGTGAGTGCTCAAATTACAGAGGTATAAGTTTGTTGAGTATTCCTGGTAAATTATATGGGATGGTACTGATTGAGAAGGTGAAGGCATGTACAGAGCATTAGATTGTGGAAGAGCAGTGTGGTGTCAGAAGTGGTAGAGGATGTGTGGATCAGGTGTTTGCTTTGAAGAATGTATGTGAGAAATTCTTAGAAAAGCAAATGGATTTCTATGTAGCATTTATGGATCTGGAGAAGGCATATTATAGAGTTGATAGAGATGCTCTGAGGAAGGTATTAAGAATATATGGTGTGGGAGGCAGGGTGTTAGAAGCAGTGAAAAGTTTTTATCGAGGATGTGAGGACATATGTACGTGTAGGAAGAGAGGAAAGTGATTGGTTCTCAGTGAATGTAGGTTTGTGGCAGGGGTGTGTGATGTCTCCATGGTTGTTTAATTTGTTTATGGATGGGGTTGTTAGGGAGGTGAATGTAAGAGTTTTGGAAAGAGGGGCAAGTATGCAGTCTGTTGTGGATGAGAGAGTTTGGGAAGTGAGTCAGTTGTTGTTCATTGATGATACAGCACTGGTGGCTGATTTGTGTGAGAAAATGCAGAAGCTGGTGACTGAGTTTGGTAAAGTGTGTGAAAGAAGAAAGCTGAGAGTAAGTGTGAATAAGAGCAAGGTTATTAGGTACAGTAGGGTTGAGGGTCAAGTCAATAGGGAGGTAAGTTTGAATGGAGAAAAACTGGAGGAAATAAAGTGTTTTACATATCTGGGAGTGCATTTGGCAGCGAATGGAACCATGGAAGTGGAAGTGAATCATAGGGTGGGGGAGGGGCGAAAATTCTGGGAGCCTTGAAGATTGTGTGGAAGTCGAGAACATTATCTCGGAAAGCAAAAATGGGTATGTTTGAAGGAATAGTAGTTCCTGTTATATGGTTGCGAGGCATGGGCTACAGATAAAGTTGTGCGGAGGAGGGTGGATGTGTTGGAAATGAGATGTTTGACGACAATATGTGGTGTGAGGTGGTTTGA
Organism: Panulirus ornatus; assembly: GCF_036320965.1. Classification (NCBI taxonomy): domain Eukaryota; kingdom Metazoa; phylum Arthropoda; class Malacostraca; order Decapoda; family Palinuridae; genus Panulirus; species Panulirus ornatus. The sequence continues at coordinate 15,345,680 of NC_092259.1, forward strand.
TCGAGTAAGTAATAATAGGGTAAGAGAGATGTGTGGTAATAAAAAGAGTGTGGTTGAGAGAGCAGAAGAGGGTGTTTTGAAATGGTTTGGTCGCCTGGAAAGAATGAATGAGGAAAGATTGACCAAGATGATATATGTGTCAGAGGTGGAGGGAACGAGGAGAAGTGGGAGACCAAATTGGAGGTGAAAAGATGGAGTGAAAAAGATTTTGAGTGATCGGGGCCTGAACATGCAGGAGGGTGAAAGGAGGGCAAGGAATAGAGTGAATTGGATCGATGTGGTATAACGGGGTTGACGTGCTGTCAGTGGATTGAATCAGGGCATGTGAAGCGTCTGGGGTAGACCATGGAAAGTTGTGTGGGGCCTGGATGTGGAGAGGGAGCTGTGGTTTCGGGCATTATTGCGTGACAGCTGGAGACTGAGTGTGAAGGAATGGGGCCTTTGTTGTCTTTTCCTTGTGCATAAGGGGGGAGGGGGATGGTATTCCATGTGTGGCGAGGTGGCGATGGCAATGAATAGGGGCAGACAGTGTGAATTGTGTGCATGGGTATATATGTATGTGTCTGTGTGTGTATATATATGTGTACATTGAGATGTATAGGTATGTATATTTGCGTGTGTGGACGTGTGTGTACATACATGTGTATGGGGGTGGGTTGGGCCATTTCTTTCTTCTGTTTCCTTGTGCTGCCTCGCAAATGCGGGAGACAGCGACAAAGCAAAATAAAATAAATAAAATGTATATATATGTATGTGTGTATATATATATTTATTTATTTATTTTATTGATTTTGCTTTGTCGCTGTCTCCCGCGTTTGTGAGGTAGCGCAAGGAAACAGACGAAAGAAATGGCACAACCCACCCCCATACACAATGTACACACACACACGCCCACACACGCAAATATACATACCTATACATCTCAATGTACACATATATATACACAAACAGACACATACATATATACCCATGCACACAATTCACACTGTCTACCTTTATTCATTCCCATCGCCACCTCGCCACACATGGAATACCATCCCCCTCCCCCCTCATGTGTGCGAGGTAGTGCTAGGAAAAGATAACAAAGGCCCCATTTGTTCACACTCAGTCTCCAGCTGTCATGCAATAATGCCCGAAACCACAGTTCCCTTTCCACATCCAGGCCCCACATAGCTTTCCATGGTTTACCCCAGATGCTTCACATGCCCTGATTCAATCCACTGACAGCACGTCAACCCCGGTATACCACATCGATCCAATTCACTCTATTCCTTGCCCGCCTTTCACCCTCCTGCATGTTCAGGCCCCGATCACTCAAAATCTTTTTCACTCCATCTTTCCACCTCCAATTTGGTCTCCCACTTCTCGTTCCCTCCACCTCCGACACATATATCCTCTCGGTCAATCTTTCCTCACTCATTCTCTCCATGTGCCCATACCATTTCAAAACACCCTCTTCTGCTCTCTCAACCACGCTCTTTTTATTTCCACACATCTCTTTTACCCTTACATTACTTACTCGATCAAACCACCTCACAGAACACACTGTCCTCAAACATCTCATTTCCAGCACATCCACCCTCCTGCGCACAACTCTATCTATAGCCCACGCCTCGCAACCATACAACATTGTTGGAACCACCATTCCTTCAAACATACCCATTTTTGCTTTCCGAGATAATGTTCTCGACTTCCACACATTCTTCAAGGCTCCCAGGATTTTCGACCCCTCCCCCACCCTATGATTCACTTCCGCTTCCATGGTTCCATCCGCTGCCAGATCCACTCCCAGATATCTAAAACACTTTACTTCCTCCAGTTTTTCTCCATTCACACTTACCTCCCAATTGACTTGACCCTCAACCCTACTGTACCTAAGAACCTTGCTCTTATTCACATTTACTCTTAACTTTCTTCTTTCACACACTTTACCGAACTCAGTCACCAGCTTCTGCAGTTTCTCACATGAATCAGCCACCAGCGCTGTATCATCAGCGAACAATATATATATTCGTATGAGTCCACAGGAAAAATGAAACACGATAAGTTCCCAAGTGCACTTTCGTGTAATAATCACATCATCAGGGTAGACACAAGACAGAAGTATAACAGTCAGTTGATATACAACGAAGAGACGTAGCTAGGACGCCATATGGTAAACATGCGATTGTCCAAGACAGAGAACAAGTGTATCATAAACTTATGTGGATAAGGTGAATTGTTTACAAATTCAATCAACAATAGACCTTCACTAATATTGAAATTATGATTTTTTATGTATCTAATAATGGAAAATTCAATGATATTTCTTGTGTTGCTGGAGTTAAGAGTTAATAACTGAGATGGCATTACTCGAGTGAATACAATTGTCACAGTTTTTAACGTGATTAAACAAGGCATTTGATTCTTGTCCCATTCTTATACTATATTTATGTTCCTTAAGTCTAACAGAAAGATCTTTACCAGTCTGCCCAACATAAAACTCATCACAATTTCTACATGGCACTTTATAGATGCACCCAGGAGAATTTTCTGGTGAGTTCCTGATTAACATATTCTTTATAGTATTATTGGTGCTGAAGGCAACATTTACATTAAAGGATTTAAGCAACATGGGAAATAAAGAAAAATTATCATCAAAAGGGAGAACTAAAAGATGCTTGGTGTCAATGGAAGGTTTGGGCTCAACTCTAAAAAATGATTTCTTTGCTAACTTAAGGGATTTATCAATGAAAGATCTAGGGTACTTTAACTTAGATCCAGTAGAATATATCTTCTCAAACTCATCATCAATATACTCTGGACTGCAAATACATAATGCCCTAAGGAACATGTTGAGATGAGTAATAATGGATATATGAGCATATATTGGTAGGTTTTCTGTATATGCTAAACTTAAACTTGCTTCCTTGCCTATGGAACATGCAATCTAAAAATGGTGACATACCATTATTTTCATTTCCTACAGTAATTTTGATGGAAGGTACTAAATTGTTAAGTAAGGGGAGAAATGTTTGTAAATTTTCATTTGTTGGCCAATCACAAAGAACATCTACATACCTAAACCAAACTGCATTAGAAGGTAAGATATCCTTTAGGAATTTTATTTTAAAGAATTCCATATAAAGATTACTTAGTATAGGTGAAAGAGGGTTACCCATTGCCATACCAAAGTTTTGAGCATAATAATATCCACTGAATTGATATACACAGTATTTTATGCACAATTTTATCCCCTAGAAGCAGTTAATTCCCATTTCAATAAAGAACTGAAGTTGCTATTGAAAGGTAATGGTTCCCTTATCAAAAGTTTGTCATCTTTGTCCCCTTCATTGCCATATATGTATGAACTTATCAAAACACATAAACAAAATTTTCCAGGAAGACCTATGGTGAGTTCAGTAGGCTCCATCACGTATAAATTGTCAAAGTGGTAGTTTATTAAGCCCTTTAGTGGATAAGATATCAAAAACTAGTGTCATGAACAATGTAGATTTAGTTAACAAGCTTAACAATATCAATGTTAATTTTTATTCCAAACTTGTTAGCTTTGATGTTTCCTTACTTTTCACAAAAGTTCCAGTTGATGACCTTTCAGAAAATTTATGTAATGTTTTGGATGATATTCATTTACCTGTTTCAAAGTCTGTTTTCATTGAACTGATAAAATTGTGTATAAAAGACAGTGAATTTCAATTCAATGGAGAATATCATGCTTAAAAATTTGGTATGGCAATGGGTAACCCTCTTTCACCTATACTAAGTAATCTTTATTTGAAATTTTTTGAAACACAATTACTAAAGGATATCTTACCTTCTAATGCAATCTGGTTTAGGTATGAAGATGATGTTCTTTGTGTTTGGCCAACAAATGAAAATTTACAAACATTTCTCCCCTTACTTAACAATTTAGTACATTCCATCAAATTTACTGTAGAAAATGAAAATAACGGTATGTTACCATTTTTAGATTGCATGATCCATAGGCAAGGGAACAAGTTTAAGTTTAGCATATACAGAAAACCTACTAATGTATGCTCACATATCCATTACTACTTATCTCAGCATGAAAGAGTTAAATTATCATCATTTCAATCTATGTTCCTCAGGGCATTACGTACTCATAGTCCAGAGTATGTTGATGATGAGTTTGAGAAGATATATTCTATTGGATCTAAGTTAAAGTACCCTAGATCTTTCATTGATATATCCCTAAATGTTAGAAAAGAAATCATTTTATAGAATTGAGCCCAAACCTTCCATTGACACCAAGAATCTTTTAATTCTCCCTTTTAATAATAATAATTCTACTTCACTTCCCATGTTGCTTAAACCCTTTCATGTAAATGTTGCCTTCAGCAACAATAATACTATAAAGAACATCTTAATCAGGAACTCACCAGAAAATTCTCCTGGGTGCATCCATAAAGTACCATGTAGAAATTGTGATAAGTTTTATGTTGGGCAGACTGGCAAGGATAAGAACAGGACAAGAATCAAATGCCTTGTTTAATCACGTTAAAAACTATGATCATTGTACTGACTGGAGTAATGCCATCTCAGTTATTAACTCTAACTCCAGCAACACGAGAAATATCATTGAATCTTCCATCATTAAATACATACAGAACTATAATCTTAATATTAGTGAAGGTCTATACAAATTGGATAACTTTATTGTTGATAAAATTTGTAAACAATTCACCTTGTCCATATAGTAAGTTTATGATACACTTGTTGTCTGTCTTGGACAATTGCATGTTTACCCAATGGCGTCCTAGCTACATCTCTACGCTGAATATAAAATAACTGTTATATTTCTCTCTTGTGTCTTCCCTGATGATGTGATTATTATACGAAAGTGCACTTGGGAACTTATTGTATTTCATTTTCCCCATGGACTCATAGGAATATATTACACATGTACATATTCATACTAGCTGCCTTTAGCCATTCCTGTCGCCACCCCACTACACAGGAAACAGCACAAGCTTCAGGAAGGTAGCACCAGGAAAGGACAAAAAGGCCACATTCGTTCACACTCACTCTCTACCTGTCATGTGTCATGCACCGAAACCATGTCTCCCTTTCCATATCTAGGATCCACAAACCTTCCACAGCCCTCTATCCACAACCAAGCCTCACAGAACTACATATAAGGTGATTTTTCTCTGTAATCCATTCTGTTCTACTTACACTTTCACATATGTGGAATGAATTATGTGCCCATTGCCTCTCAACTCACATATATCCTTGTATCATTTGTGCTGAAGCAAACACAGTCTCTTATACTGTTTAGAGACACTAAATTATTCACTTTCCCCATTAGATGGATTAGATAAAATCAATATCTCCAGTCAAACTTAAAATATTGCACAAAAAAATGTTTCCATAGCCTATATTCATGAATCATTCCTTATCATCCATATCTGAAATACCAACAGCCTTCAGCAAATCCAATCATTCATTCTGCCTAAACTTTGGTTGATACATTTCCTTTCTCATCCTCTTGTCATGTCAACCACAACTACCATTAATCTCTACAAAACACTCAAATGTTTGTAAAAGCTACCATACATCTGCTTTTTAATAAGGTTATTAGAGACTGGAAATTATGTACATGGAACACTGTCCATTAATAAAGTTTTTGAAATATGAATCCATATCCCTGGGGATAGGGGAGAAAGAATACTTCCTCACGTGTCATAGAAGGCGACTAAAGGGGATAGGAGCGGGGGGGCTAGAAACCCTCCCCTCCTTGTATTTTAACTTTCTAAAAGGGGAAACAGAAGGAGTCACGAGGGGAGTGCTCATCCTCCTCGAAGGCTCAGATTGGGGTGTCTAAATGTGTGTGGATGTAACCGAGATGAGAAAAAAAGAGATACGTAGTATGTTTGAGGAAAGGAACCTGGATGTTTTGGCTCTGAGTGAAACGAAGCTCAAGGGTAAAGGGGAAGAGTGGTTTGGGAATGTCTTGGGAGTAAAGTCAGGGGTTAGTGAGAGGACAAGAGCAAGGGAAGGAGTAGCACTACTCCTGAAACAGGAGTGGTGGGAGTATATGATAGAGTGTAAGAAAGTAAACTCTAGATTGATATGGGTAAAACTGAAAGTTGATGGAGAGAGATGGGTGATTATTGGTGCATATGCACCTGGGCATGAGAAGAAAGATCATGAGAGGCAAGTGTTTTGGGAGAAGCTGAGTGAGTGTGCTAGTGGTTTTGATGCACGAGACCGGTAGTGATGGGTGATTTGAATGCAAAGGTGAGTAATGTGGCATTTGAGGGAAAAATTGGTATACATGGGGTGTTCAGTGTCGTAAATGGAAATGGTGCAGAGCTTGTAGATTTATGTGCTGAAAAAGGACTGGTGATTGGGAATACCTGGTTTAAAAAGAGAGATATACATAAGTATACGTATGTAAGTAGGAGAGATGGCCAGTTAACTGATAGGCGCACGAAAGAGAGACTTCTGGACGATAATGTGCTGAGAAGTGCAACTGGAGGGATGTCTGATCATTATCTTGTGGAGGCTAACGTGAAGATTTGTAGAGGTTTTCAGAAAAGAAGAATGTTGGGGTGAAGAGAGTGGTGAGAGTAAGTGAGCTTGGGGAGACTTGTGTGAGGAAGTACCAGGGGAAACTGAATACAGAATGGAAAAAGGTGAGAACAAAGGAGGTAAGGGGAGTGGGGGAGGAATGATATGTATTTAGGGAAGCAGTGATGGCATGCGCAAAAGATGACTGGCATGCGAAGCGTGGGAGGTGGGCAAATTAGAAAGGGTAGTGAGTGGTGGGATGAAGAAATAAGATTATTTGTGAAAGAGAAGAGAGGGGCATTTGGACGATTTTTGCAAGGAAATAATGCAAATGAGTGGGAGATGTATAAAAGAAAGAGACAGGAGGTCAAGAGAAAGGTCCAAGAGGTGAAAAAGAGGGCAAATGAGAGTTGGGGTGAGAGAGTATCATTAAATTTTAGGGAGAATAAAAAGATGTTTTGGAAGGAGGTAAATAAAGTGCGTAAGACAAGGGAACAAGTGGGAACTTCAGTGAAGGGGGCTAATGGGGAGGTGATAACAAGTAGTGGTGATGTGAGAAGGAGATGGAGTGAGTATTTTGAAGGTTTGTTGAATGTGTTTGATGATAGAGTGGCAGATATAAGGTGTTTTGGTCGAGGTGGTGTGCAAAGTGAGAGGGTTAGGGAAAATGATTTGGTAAACAGAGAAGAGGTAGTAAAAGCTTTGAGGAAGATGAAAGCCGGCAAGGCAGCGGGTTTGGATGGTATTGAAGTGGAATTTATTAAAAAAGGGGGTGACTGTATTGTTGACTGGTTGGTAAGGTTATTTAATGTATGTATGATTCATGGTGATGTGCCTGAGGATTGGCGGAAAGCTTGCATAGTGCCATTGTACAAAGGCAAAGGGGATAAGAGTGAGTGCTCAAATTACATAGGTATAAGTTTGTTGAGTATCCCTGGTAAATTATATAGGAGGGTATTGATTGAGAGGGTGAAGGCATGCACAGAGCATCAGACTGGGGAAGAGCAGTGTGGTTTCAGAAGTGGTAGAGGATGTGTGGATCAGGTGTTTGCTTTGAAGAATGTATGTGAGAAATACTTAGAAAAGCAAATGGATTTGTATGTAGCATTTATGGATCTGGAGAAGGCATATGATAGAGTTGATAGAAATGCTCTGTGGAAGGTATTAAGAATATATGGTGTGGGAGGCAAGTTGTTAGAAGCAGTGAAAAGTTTTTATCGAGGATGTAAGGCATGTGTACGTGTAGGATGAGAGGAATGTGATTGGTTCTCAGTGAATGTAGGTTTGCAGCAGGAGTGTATGATGTCTCCATGGTTGTTTAATTTGTTTATGGATGGGGTTGTTAGGGAGGTAAATGCAAGAGTTTTGGAAAGAGGGGCAAGTATGCAGTCTCTTGTGGATGAGAGAGCTTGGGAAGTGAGTCAGTTGTTGTTCGCTGATGATACAGTGCTTGTGGCTGATTCATGTGAGAAACTGCAGAAGCTAGTGACTGAGTTTGGTAAAGTGTGTGAAAGAAGAAAGTTGAGAGTAAATGTGAATAAGAGCAAGGTTATTGCGTACAGTAGGGTTGAGGGTCAAGTCAATTGGGAGGTAAGTTTGAATGGAGAAAAACTGGAGGAAGTGAAGTGTTTTAGATATCTGGGAGTGGATTTGGCAGCGGATGGAACCATGGAGGCGGAAGTGAATCATAGGGTGGGGGAGGGGGCGAAAATTCTGGGAGCGTTGAAGAATGTTTGGAAGTCGAGAACATTATCTCGGAAAGCAAAAATGGGTATGTTTGAAGGAATAGTGGTTCCAACAATGTTGTATGGTTGCGAGGCGTGGGCTATGGATAGAGTTGTGCGCAGGAGGGTGGATGTGCTGGAAATGTGATGTTTGAGGACAATATTTGGTGTGAGGTTGTTTGATCGAGTAAGTAATAATAGGGTAAGAGAGATGTGCGGTAAAAAAAGAGTGTGGTTGAGAGAGCAGAAGAGGGTGTTTTGAAATGGTTTGGTCACATGGAGAGAATGAGTGAGGAAAGATTGACCAAGAGGATATATGTGTCAGAGGTGGAGGGAACAAGGAGAAGTGGGAGACCTAATTGGAGGTGGGATGATGGAGTGAAAAAGATTTTGAGTGATCGGGGCCTGAACATGCAGGAGGGTGAAAAGCCTGCAAGGAATAGAGTGAATTGGAACGATGTGGTATACTGGGGTCGACGTGCTGTCAATGGATTGAACCAGGGCATGTGAAATGTCTGGGGTAAACTATGGAAAGTTCTGTGGAGCCTGGATGTGGAAAGGGAGCTGTGGTTTCGGTGCATTATTACATGACAGCTAGAGACTGAGTGTGAACGAATGGGGCCTTTGTTGTCTTTTCCTTGCGCTACCTCGCACACATGAGGGGGGAGGGGGTTGTTATTCCATGTGTGGCGGGGTGGCGATGGGAATGAATAAAGGCAGACAGTATGAATTAGGTACATGGTTATATATGTATATGTCTGTGTGTGTATATATATGTATACATTGAGATGTATAGGTATGTATATGAGCTGTGTGTGGACGTGTATGTATATACATGTGTATGTGGGTAGGTTGGGCCATTCTTTCGTCTGTTTCCTTGCGCTACCTCGCTATCGCGGGAGACAGCGACAAAGCAAAAAAAAAAAAAATGCATTTCTAGTGATTTCTGTACAATATTTGCCCTTCTCATCTTCACTGTCTTACTGAACTATGTTACTTATCTCTGACACACTCATTTCCAGCTTGTCGATTCCAAAATAACCAACTCCACATCCACACATAAGGCTCAGGACAAGTACTCAATCAACAAATTTCCACTATAATTTACACTTCACTGTCTTCCACTTACAAAAGCTCTAAGTACACCTCCATCATTTTTCCCATTTATGATTATTCTCAACTTCAACTTTCCTTTTGTTATCTTTACTGATTATCACCGAAAACAAATAAAAAATTTAAATTTCTCCTCCCTCAGTGATATTACTCTAGGTAAGCTATGTCTTTCACAGCCAAAATCATGATATGACTTGTATTTATTCTTAACATACTCCAAAAAATTCAACATTTAATTCAATCAAGACTTTTGCTATCTGTTTTCAAAACAGGTTTTTATTCTTTGAAAAATCATCATCCCTGGAATTCATCTTTTTTCTTTAATCTATGTTAAAAGCCTCCATGAAAAACATAAACTGTTGTTCTTCCTACCTTGCTGAGGTACTCTGAAACTTATAAGCCGCTGTCGTAATATAGTATTATCTATATGCTTAAAAGGACATCCATGTTCGTCACTAGTTCCTATACTTGTCATTATGATCTTCATGCAGCTGTATGGAGTATAGTCTGTTCTCTTTCCTTCTTTTCCATAATTGAAACGAATGTTGTAGGCATACTGTTTCTCAAACTGAAAAGAAAAGGCAAAATAGTCACTATCAAACACAATTCAAATACAGGTCCTGCAAGCATCAGATACCAGTAACTCATTCCTTCTTGCAAAATGTCAACAAACAAGTGTTCCCACAATTTTCCTGGTCAATCAAATAGATGAAATCACCTTTCCATTTTGTTTATATAACCTTGAATTACATTTTGATACTCTCATATCTCTACATTTGTTAAGAAAACTAAATTCCATAATTCACACAACCATCTACCTCTCCTATTTTTACAGCAACTGATAGTGGGGCTGGGAAATCCATGCCTTAAACATGGCTTCTCTATAAATTTCTCACACACATTCATTACAGCAAACACCTAATCCACACATCCTCTACCAGTTATGAAACTGAACTGCTCCTCCCCAATCTGATGCTCTGTACATGCTTTCACCCTCTCAATCAATATCCTCCCATATAATGTAGCTTGCTTCTTTCACACACTTTACCAAACTCAGTCACCTGCTTCTGCAGTTTCTCACCTGAAGCAGCCACCAGTGCTGTATCATCAGCGAACAACAACTGACTCACTTTCCAAGCCGTCTCATCCACAACAGACTGAACACTTGCCCCTCTCTCCAAAACTCTTGTATTAACCTCCCTACCCTCATCCAAAAAACCTAAACAACCATGGAGACATCATGCACCCCTGCTGAAAACCGACATTCATTGGGAACCAATCTCTTTCCTCTCTTCCTACTCGTACACATGCCTTACATCCTCGATAAATACTTTTCAATGCTTCTAGCAACTTACCTCCCACACCATATACTCTTAATACTTGCCACAAAGCATCTCTATCAACTCTATCATATGCCTTCTCCAGATCCGTAAATGCTATATACAAATCCATCTGTTTTTCTAAGTACTTCTCACATACATTCTTCAAAGCAAACACCTGATCCACACATCCTTTACCACTTCTGAAACCACACTGCTCTTCCCCAATCTGATGCTCCGTACATGCCTTCACTCTCTCAATCAATACCCTCCCATATAATTTCCCAGGAATACTCAACATACTTAAACCCCTGTAATTCAAACACTAACCTTTATCCCCACTGCCTTTGTACAGTGGCACTATGCATACATTCTACCAATCCTCAGGCACTTCACCATGAACCATACATATATTGAATATCCTTACCAACCAGTCAACATCACAGTCACCCCCTTTTTTAATAAATTCCACTGCAATACCATCCAAACCCACTGCCTTGCCAGCATTCATCTTCTGCAAAGCTTTCATTACCTCTTCTCTGTTTATCAAACCATTTCCCCTGACCCTCTCACTTCGCACTCCACCTTGACCAAAACACCCTTTATCTGCCAATCTATCATCAAACGCATTCAACAAATCTTCAAAATACTCACTCCATCTCCTTCTCACTTCACCACTACTTGTTAGTACTTCCCTATTTGCCCCCTTCACTTATGTTCCCATTTGTTCTCTTGTCTCATGCACTTTATTTACCTCCTTCCAAAACATCTTTTTTTATTATTATATTACTATTATGCTTTGTCCCTGTCTCCCGCATTAGCGAGGTAGCGCAAGGAAACAGACGAAAGAATGGCCCAACCCACCCACATACACATGTATAAACATACAAGTCCACACACGCAAATATACATACCTATACATCTCAACGTATACATATATATACACACACAGACATATACACATATACACATGTACATAATTCATACTGTCTGCCTTCATTCATTCCCATCACCACCCTGCCACACATGTAATAACAACCCCCCCCATGTGCGCGAGGTAGCGCTAGGAAAAGACAACAAAGGCCCCATTCGTTAACACTCAGTCTCTAGCTGTCATGTGATAATGCACCTAAACCACAGCTCCCTTTCCACATCCAGGCCACACAGAGCTTTCCATTGTTTACCCCAGACGCTTCACGTACCCTGGTTCATTCCATTGACAGCACGTCGACCCCAGTATACCACATCGTTCCAATTCACTCTATTCCTTGCCCGCCTTTCACCCTCCTGCATGTTCAGGCCCCAATCACTCAAAACCTTTTTCATTCCATCTTTCCACCTCCAATTAGGTCTCCCACTTCTCCTCGTTCCCTCTACCTCCGACGCATATATCCTCTTGGTCAATCTTTCCTTGCTCATTCTCTCCATGTGACCAAACCATTTCAAAACACCCTCTTCTGCTCTCTCAACCACACTCTTTTTATTACCACACATCTCTCTTACCCTATTATCACTTACTCGATCAAACCACCTCACACCACATATTGTCCTCAAACATCTCATTTCCAGCACATCCACTCTCCTGCGCACAACTCTATCCATAGCCCACACCTCGCAACCAAACAACATTGTAGGAACTACTATTCCTTCAAAAATACCCATTTTTGCTTTCCGAGATAATGTTCTCGACTTCCACACATTCTTTAACGGTCCCAGAATTTTTGCCCCCTCCCCCACCCTATGATTCACTTCCGCTTCCATGGTTCCATCCGCTGCCAAATCCACTCCCAGATATCTAAAACACTTCACTTCCTCCAGTTTTTCTCCATTCAAACTTACCTCCCAATTGACTTGACCCTCAACCCTACTGTATGTAATAACCTTGCTCTTATTCACATTTACTCTCAACTTTCTTCATTCACACACTTTACCGCACTCAGTCACCAGCTTCTGCAGTTTCTCACATGAATCAGCCAAAAGCACTGTATCATCAGCAAACAACAACTGACTCACTTCCCAAGCTCTCTCATCCACAACAGACTGCATACTTGCCCCTCTTTCCAAAACTCTTGCATTCACCTCCCTAACAACCCCATCCATAAACAAATTAAACAACCATGGAGACATCACACACCCCTGTCGCAAACCTACATTCACTGAGAACCAATCACTTTCCTCTCTTCCTACACGTAAACATGCCTTACATCCTCGATAAAAACTTTTCACTGCTTCTAACAACTTGCCTCCCACACCATATATTCTTAATACCTTCCACAGAGCATCTCTATCAACTCTATCATATGCCTTCTCCAGATCCATAAATGCTACATACAAATCCATTTGCTTTTCTAAGTATTTCTCAAATACATTCTTCAAAGCAAACACCTGATCCACACATCCTCTGCCCCTTCTGACACCACGCTGCTCCTCCCCAATCTGATGCTCTGTACATGCCTTCACCCTCTCAATCAATACCCTCCCATATAATTTACCAGGAATACTCAACAAACTTATACCTCTGTAATTTGAGCACTCACTCTTATCCCCTTTGCCTTTGTACAATGGCACTATGCAAGCATTCTGCCAATCCTAAGGCACCTCACCATGAATCATACATACATTAAATAACCTTAACAACCAGTCAACGATACAGTCACCCCCATTTTTAATAAATTCCACTGCAATACCATCCAAACCCGCTGCCTTGCCGGCTTTCATCTTCCGCAAAGCTTTTACTACCTCTTCTCTGTTTACCAAATCATTTTCCATAACTCTCTCACTTTGCACACCACCTCGACCAAAACACCCTATACCTGCCACTCTATCATCAAACACATTCAACAAACCTTCAAAATACTCACTCCATCTCCTTCTCACATCACCAATACTTGTTATCACCTCCACATTAGCCCCCTTCACTGAAGTTCCCATTTGTTCCCTTGTCTTATGCACATTATTTACCTCCTTCCAAAACATCTTTTTATTCTTGAAATTTAATGATACTCTCTCACCCCAACTCTCATTTGCCCTCTTTTCACCTCTTGAACCTTTCTCTTGACCTCCTGCCTCTTTCTTTCATACATCTCCCAGTCATTTCATACTACTTCCCTACAAAAATTGTCCAAATGCCTCTATCTTCTCTTTCACTAAAAATTTGAATAAGAGCAAGGTAATTAGGGTCAGTAGGTTTGAAGGACAAGTTAACTGTGAGGTAAGTTTGAATGGAGAAAAACTGGAGGAAGTGAAGAGTTTCAGATATCTCAGAGTGGATGTAGCAGCAGATGGAACCATGGAAGCAGAGGAGAGTCACAGGATGGGGGAGGGGCAAAGGTTCTAGGAGCTTTGAAAATGTGTGGAAGGCGAGAACGTCATCTCGGAGCAAAAATGGGTATCTTTGAAGGAATAGTTGGGCTAACAATGTTATATGGTTGCGTGGCATGGGCTATAAATAGGGTTCTGCGGAAGAGGGTGGATGTCTCGGAAATGAGATATTTGAGGACATGTGGTGTGAGGTGGTTTGATCGAGTAGGTAATGAAAGAGTAAGAGAAATGTGTGGTAAAAATAAGAAAGTGGTTGAGAGAGCAGAAGAGAGTGTACTGAAAAGGTATGGTCACATGGAGAGAATGAGTGAGGAAAAATTGACAAAGAGGATATATGGGCCTGGATGTGAAAAAGGAGCTGTGGTTTCGGTGCATTACACATGACAGCTAAAGACTGAGTGCGAATAAATGTGGCCTTTGTTGTCTTTTCCTAGCGCTACCTCACGCACGTGGAGGGGAGGTGGGGTGCTGTTTTTTATGTGTCGCGGGATGGCGACGGGAATGGATGATGGCAGCATGTATGAATATGTACACGTGTATATATCCATGGGGATAGGGGAGAAAGAATACTTCCCACGCATTCCTCACATGTTGTAGAAGGGCGACTAAAGGGGACGGGAGTGGGGGGCCAGAAACACTCCCCTCGTTGTATTTTGACTTTCTAAAAGGGGAAACAGAAGAAGGAGTCACGCAGGGAGTGCTCATCCTCCTCGAAGGCTTAGATTGGGGTGTCTAAATGTGTGTGGATGTAACCAAGATGAGAAAAAAGGAGAGATAGGTAGTATGTTTGAGGAAAGGAACCTGGATGTTTTGGCTCTGAGTGAAACGAAGCTCAAGGGTAAAGGGGAAGAGTGGTTTGAGAATGTCTTGGGAATAAAGTTAGGGGTTAGTGAGAGGACAAGAGCAAGGGAAGGAGTAGCACTACTCCTGAAACAGGAGTGGTGGGAGTATATGATAGAGTGTAAGAAAGTAAATTCTAGATTGATATGGGTAAAACTGAGAGTTGATGGAGAGAGATGGGTGATTATTGAAGCATATGCACCTAGGCATGAGAAGAAAGATCATGAGAGGCAAGTGTTTTGGGAGCGGTTGAGTAAGTGAGTTAGTGGTTTTGATGCAAGAGACCGGGTTATAGTGATGGGTGATTTAAGTGTAAAGGTGAGTAATGTGGCAGTTGAGGGAATAATTGGTATACATGGGGTCTTCAGTGTTGTAAATGGAAATGGTGAAGAGCTTGTAGATTTATGTGCTGAAAAAGGACTGATGACTGGGAATACCTGGTTTAAAAAGCGAGATATACATAAGTATACCTATGTAAGTAGGAGAGATGGCCAGACAGCTTTATTGGATTACGTGTTAATTGATAGGCGTGCGAAAGAGAGACTTTTGGATGTTAATGTGCTGAGAGGTGCAACGGGAGGGATGTCTGATCATTATCTTCTAGAGGTGAAGGTGAAAATTTGTAGGGGTTTTCAGAAAAGAAGAGAGAATGTTGGGGTGAAGAGAGTGGTGAGAGTAAGTGAGCTTGGGAAGGAGACTTGTGTGAGGAAGTACCAGGAGAGACTGAGTTCAGAATGGAAAAGGGTGAGAACAAAGGAGGTAAGGGGAGTGGGGGAGGAAAGGGATGTATTTAGGGAAGCAGTGATGGCTTGCGCAAAAGATGGTTGTGGCATGAGAAGCGTGGGAGGTGGGTTGATTAGAAAGGGTAGTGAGTGGTGGGATGAAGAAGTAAGATTAATAGTGAAAGAGAAGGGAGAGGCATTGGGACGATTTTTGCAGGGAAAGAATGCAAATGACTGGGAGATGTATAAAAGAATGAGGCAGGAGGTCAAGAGAAAGGTGCAAGAGGTGAAAAAGAGGGCAAATGAGAGTTGGGGTGAGAGAGTATCATTAAATCTTAGGGAGAATAAAAAGATGTTTTGGAAGGAGGTAAATAAAGTGCGTAAGACCAGGGAGCAAATGGGAACTTCAGTGAAGGGGGCTAATGGGGAGGTGATAACAAGTAGTGGTGAGGTGAGTAGTAGATGGAGTGAGTATTTTGAAGGTTTGTTGAATGTGTTTGATGATAGAGTGACAGATATAGGGTGTTTTGATCGAGGTGATGTGCAAAGTGAGAGGGTTAGGGAAAATGATTTGGTAAACACAGAAGAGGTAGTAAAAGCTTTACGGAAGATGAAAGCCGGCAAGGCAGCGGGTTTGGATGGTATTGCAGTGGAATTTAGTAAAAAAGGGGGTGACTGTATTGTTGACTGGTTGGTAAGGTTATTCAATGTATGTATGATTCATGGTGAGGTGCCTGAGGATTGGCGGAATGCTTGCATAGTGCCATTGTACAAAGGCAAAGGGGATAAGAGTGAGTGCTCAAATTACAGAGGTATAAGTTTGTTTTGGTAAAGTGCGTGAAAGAAGAAAGTTAAGAGTAAATGTGAATAAGAGCAAAGTTATTAGGTACAGTAGGGTTGAGGGTCATGTCAATTGGGAGGTAAGTTTAAATGGAGAAAAACTGGAGGAAGTAAAGTGTTTTAGATATCGGGGAGTGAATCTGGCAGCAGATGGAACCATGGAAGCGGAAGTGAATCATAGGGTGGGGGAGGGGGCGAAAATCCTGGGAGCCTCGAAGAGTGTGTGGAAGTCGAGAACATTATCTCCGAAAGCAAAAACGGGTATGTTTGAAGGGATAGTGGTTCCAACAATGTTGTATGGTTGCGAGGCGTGGGCTATGGATAGAGTTGTGTGCAGGAGGGTGGATGTGCTGGAAATGAGAGGTTTGAGGACAATGTGTGGTGTGAGGTGGTTTGATCGAGTAAGTAATGTAAGGGTAAGAGAGATGTGTGGAAATAAAAAGAGCGTGGTTGAGAGAGCAGAAGAGGGTGTTTTAAAATGGTTTGGGCACATGGAGAGAATGAGTGAGGAGAGATTGACCAAGAGGATATATGTGTCGGAGGTGGAGGGAACGAGGAGAAGAGGGAGACCAAATTGGAGGTGGAAAGATGGAGTAAAAAAGATTTTGAGTGATCAGGGCCTGAACATGCAGGAGGGTGAAAGGCAGGCAAGGAATAGAGTGAATTGGTTCGATGTGGTATACCGGGGTTGACATGCTGTCAGTGGATTGAATCAGGGCATGTGAAGCGTCTGGGGTAAACCATGGAAAGTTGTGTGGGGCCTGGATGTGGAAAGGGAGCTGTGGTCTCGGGCATTATTGCATGACAGCTAGAGACTGAGTGTGAACATATGGGGCCTTTGTTGTCTTTTTCTAGCACTACCTCGCACACATGAGGGGGGAGGGGGATGGTATTCCATGTGTGGCAGGGTGGTGATGGGAATGAATAAAGGTAGACAGTGTGAATTGTGTGCATGGGTATATATGTATGTGTCTGTGTGTGTATATATATGTGTACATAGAGATGTATAGGTATGTATATTTGCGTGTGTGGACGTGTATGTATATACATGTGCATGGGGGTGGGTTGGGCCATTTCTTTCGTCTGTTTCCTTGCGCTACCTCACAAACGCGGGAGACAGCAACAAAGCAAAATAAATAAATAAATAAGTTTGTTGAGTATTCCTGGTAAACTAAATGGGAGGGTATTGATTGAGAGGGTGAAGGCATGTACAGAGCATCAGATTGGGGAAGAGCAGTGTGGTTTCAGAAGTGGTAGAGGATGTGTGGATCAGGTGTTTGCTTTGAAGAATGTAGGTGAAAAATACTTAGAAAAGCTAATGGATTTGTATCTAGCATTTATGGATCTGGAGAAGGCATATGATAGAGTTGATAGAGATGCTCTGTGGAAGGTATTAAGAATATATGGTGTGGGAGGCAAGTTGTTAAAAGCAGTGAAAAGTTTTTATTGAGGATGTAAGGCATGTGTACGTGTAGAAAGAGAGGAAAGTGATTGGTTCTCGGTGAATGTAGGTTTGCGGCAGGGGTGTGTGATGTCTCCATGGTTGTTTAATTTGTTTATGGATGGGGTTGTTAGGGAGGTGAATGCAAGAGTTTTGGAAAGAGGGGCAAGTATGCAGTCTGTTGTGGATGAGAGAGCTTGGAAAGTGAGTCAGTTGTTGTTCGCTGATGATACAGCGCTGGTGGCTGATTCATGTGAGAAACTGCAGAAGCTAGTGACTGAGTGCGGTAAAGTGTGTGAAAGAAGAAAGTTAAGAGTGAATGTGAATAAGAGCAAGGTTATTAGGTACAGCAGGGTAGAAGGTAAAGTCAATTGGGAGGTAAGTTTGAATAGAGAAAAACTGGAGGAAGTAAAGTGTTTTAGATATCTGGGAGTCAATCTGGCAGAGGATGGAACCATGGAAGCGGAAGTGAATCATAGGGTGGGGAGGGGGCGAAAATTCTGGGAGCCTTGAAGAATGTTTGGAAGTCGAGAACATTATCTCGGAAAGCAAAAATGGGTATGTTTGAAGGAATAGTGGTTCCAACAATGTTGTATGGTTGCGAGGCGTGGGCTATGGATAGAGTTGTGTGCAGGAGGGTGGATGTGCTGGAAATGAGATGTTTGAGGACAATGTGTGGTGTGAGGTGGTTTGATCGAGTAAGTAATGTAAAGGTAAGAGAGATATGTGGAAATAAAAAGTGTGGTTGAGAGAGCAGAAGAGGGTGTTTTGAAATGGTTTGGTCACATGGAGAGAATGAGTGAGGAAAGATTGACCAAGAGGATATATGTGTCAGAGGTGGAGGGAACGAGGAGAAGTGGAATACCAAATTGGAGGTGGAAAGATGGAGTGAAAAAGATTTTGAGTGATCGGGGCCTGATCATGCAGGAGGGTGAAAGGAGTGCAAGGAATAGAGTGAATTGGAACGATGTGGTATACCGGGGTTGACGTGCTGTCAATGGATTGAATCAGGGCATGTGAAGTGTCTGGGGTAAACCATGGAAAGTTCTGTGGGGCCTGGATGTGGAGAGGGAGCTGTGGTTTCGGTGCATTATTACATGACAGCTAGAGACTGAGTGTGAACAAATGGGGCCTTTGTTTTCTTTTCCTAGCGCTACCTCGCACACATGAGGGGGTAGGGGGTTGTTATTCCATGTGTGGCGAGGTGGCGATGGGAATAAATATAGGCAGACAGTATGAATTATGTACATGTGTATATATGTATATGTGTGTGGGTGTGTATATATGTATACATTGTGATGTATAGGTATGTATATTTGCGTGTGTGGACGTGTATGTATATACATGTGTATGTGGGTGGGTTGGGCCATTCTTTCGTCTGTTTCCTTGTGCTACCTCGCTAACGCGGGAGACAACGACAAAGCAAAATAAATAAATAAATGAATAAATAAATAGTATATATGATTACGGCTGTGTATGTATATGTGTGTATACATTGAAATGTATAGGTATGTATATGTGCGTGTATGGGCGTTTATGGACATACATGTGTATAGGGGAGAAAGAATACTTCCCATGCATTCCTCACGTGTCGTAGAAGGCGACTAAAGGGGATGGGAGCAGAGGGCTCGAAACCCTCCCCTCCTTGTATTTTAACTTCCTAAAAGGGGAAACAGAAGAAGGAGTTACGCGGGGAGTGCTCATCCTCCTCGAAGGCTCAGATTGGGGTGTCTAAATGTGTGTGGATGTAACCAAGATGAAAAAAAGGAGAGATAGGTAGTATGCTTGAGGAAAGGAACCTGGATGTTTTGGCTCTGAGTGAAACGAAGCTCAAAGGTAAAGGGGAAGAGTGGTTTGGGAATGTCTTAGGAGCAAAGTCAGGGGTTAGTGAGAGGACAAGAGCAAGGGAAGGAGTAGCACTATTCCTGAAATAGGAGTGGTGGGAGTATGTGATAGAGTGTAAGAAAGTAAACTCTAGACTGATATGGGTAAAACTGAAAGTGGAGGGAGAGATGGGTGATTATTGGTGCGTATGGACCTGGGAATGAAAAGAAGGATCATGAGAGGCAAGTGTTTTGGGAGCAGCTGAGTGAGTGTGTTAGTAGTTTTGATGCACAAGACCAGGTTATAATGATGGGTGATTTGAATGCAAAGGTGAGTAATGTGGCAGTTAAGGGAATAATTTGTGTACATGGGGTGTTCAGTTTTGTAAATGGAAATGGTGAAGAGCTTGTAGATTTATGTGCTGAAAAAGGACTAATGATTGGGAATACCTGGTTTAAAAAGAGATATACATAAGTATACATAGGTATGTAGGAGAGATGGCTAGAGAGTGTTATTGGATTACGTGTTAATTGATAGGTGCGCTAAAGAGAGACTTTATGACGTTAATGAGCTGAGAGGTGCAACTGGAGGGATGTCTGATCATTATCTTGTGGAGGCGAAGGTGAAGATTTGTAGAGGTTTTCAGAAAAGAAGAGAGAATGTTGGGGTGAAGAGAGTGGTGACAGTAAGTGAGCTTGGGAAGGGGACTTGAGTGAGGAAGTATCAGAAGAGACTGAGTACAGAATGGAAAAAGGTGAGAACAAAGGACGTAAGGGGAGTGGGGGAGGAATGGGATGTATTTAGGGAAGCAGTGATGGCTTGTGCAAAAGATGCTTGTGGCATGAGAAGCATGGGAGGTGGGCAGATAGAAAGGGTAGTGAGTGGTGGGACGATTTTTGCAGGGAAAAAATACAAATGACTGGGAGATGTATAAAAGGAAGAGGCAGGAGGTCAAGAGAAAGGTGCAAGAGGCAAAAAAAGAGGGCAAGTGAGAGTTGGGGTGGGAGAGTATCATTAAATTTCAGGGAGAATAAAAAGATGTTTTGGAAGGAGGTAAATAAAGTGCATAAGACAAGGGAACAAATGGGAACATCAGTGAAGGGGGCTAATGGGGAGGTGAAAACAAGTAGTGGTGATGTGAGAAGGAGATGGAGTGAGTATTTTGAAGGTTTGCTGAATACGTTTGATGCAAGAGTGGCAGATATAGGGTGTTTTGGTCGAGGTGGTGTGCAAAGTCAGAGGGTTAGGGAGAATGATTTGGTAAACAGAGAAGAGGTAGTAAAAGCTTTGAGGAAGATGAAAGCCAGCAAGGCTGCAGGTTTGGATGGTATTGCAGTGGAATTTATTTAAAAAAGGGAGTGACTCTGTTGGTGACTGGTTGGTAAGGTTATTCAATGTATGTATGACCCATGGTGAGGTGCTTGAGGACTGGCGGAATGCTTGCAAAGTGCCATTGTACAAAGGCAAAGGGGATAAAAGTGAGTGCTCAAATTACAGAGGTATATGTTTGTTGAGTATTCCTGGGAAATTATATGGGAGGGTATTGATTGAGAGGGTGAAAGCATGTACAGAGCATCAGATTGGGGAAGAGCAGTATGGTTTCAGAAGTGGTAGAGGATGTGTGGATCAGGTGTTTGCTTTGAAGAATGTATGTGAGAAATACTTAGAAAAGCTAACGGATTTGTATTTAGCATTTATGGATCTGGAGAAGACATATGATAAAGTTGATAGAGATGCTCTGTGGAAGGCATTAAGAATATATGGTGTGGGAGGTAAGTTGTTAGAAGCAGTGAAAAGTTTTTATCGAGGATGTATGGCATATGTACATGTAGGAAGAGAGGAAAGTGATTGGTTGTCAGTGAATGTTGGTTTGTGCCAGGGGTGCGTGATGTCTCCATGGTTGTTTAATTTGTTTATGGATGGGGTTGTTAGGGAGGTGAATGCAAGAGTTTCGGAAAGAGGGGCAAGTATGAGTCTCTTGTGGATGAGAGAGCTAGGGAAGTGAGTCAGTTGTTGTTCGCTGATGATACAGCATTGGTGGCAGATTTGTGTGAGAAACTGCAGAAGCTGGTGACTGAGTTTGGTAAAGTGTGTGAAAGAAGAAAGCTGAGAGTAAATGTGAATAAGAGCAAGGTTATTAGGTACAGTAGGGATAAGGGACAAATCCATTGGGAGGTGAGTTTGAATGGAGAAAAACTGGAGGAAGTGAAGTGTTTTAGACATCCGGTAGTGAATTTGGCAGTAGATGGAACCATGGAAGCGGAAGTGAGTCATAGGGTATGTTTGAAGGAATAGTGGTTCCAACAATGTTATATGGTTGCGAGGCGTGGGCTATAGATAGCGTTGTGTGGAGGAGGGTGGATGTGCTGCAAATGAGATGTTTGAGGACAATATGTGGTGTGAGGTGGTTTGATCGAGTAAGTAATGAAAGGGTAAGAGAGATGTGTGGTAATAAAAAGAGTGTGGCTGAGAGAGTAGCAGAGGGTGTTTTGAAATGGTTTGGTCACATGGAGAGAATGAGTGAGGAAAGACTGACAAAGATGATATATGTGTCAGAGGTGGAGGGAACGAGGAGAAGTGGGAGACCAAATTGGAGGTGGAAAGATGGAGTGAAAAAGATTTTGAGTGATCGGGGCCTGAACATGCAGGAGAGTGAAAGGCATGCAAGGAATAGAGTGAATTGGAACGATGTGGTATACCGGGGTTGGCATGCTGTCTATGGATTGAACCAGGGCATGTGAAGTCTCTGGGGTAACCCATGGAAAGTTTTGTGGGTCCTGCATGTCGAAAGAGAGATGTGGTTTTGGTGCATTATATATGACAGCTAGAGACTGAGTGTGAACGAATGTAGCCTTTGTTGTCTTTTCCTAGTGCTATGTCGCGCACATGCAGGGGGAGGGGATTGTCATTTCATGTGTGGCGGGGTGGCGACGGGAATGAATAAGGGCAGACAGTATGAATTATGTATATCTGTATATATGTATATGTCTGTTTGTGCATATATATATGTATATGTTGAGATGTATAGGTATGTACATTTGCTGTGTGTGGACGTGTATGTATATACATGTGTAAGTGGGTGGGTTGGGCCATTCTTTCGTCTGTTTCCTTGCGCTACCTCGCTAACGTGGGAGACCAACAAAGTATAATAATATGTGTATGAAGGTGGGTTGGGCCATTCTTTCGTCTGTTTCCTTGCGCTACCTTGCTAAAGCAAGAGACAGCAACTAAGTATAAAAAATATAAAATAAAATACCTTACTATTTATATTTCATTTATTATACTTGATCGTTATTTCGTGCATCAGCGAGATAGCACCAGGAAAGAGACAAAGAAAGGCCCGTCCACACATAAACACACACATATATACATAAACACCCATACACACACACATACGTACATAGACATCAACATATACATATATATCCATACACATAGACATATACATATTCATACTTGCTTGCCTTCATCCATTTCTGATGCTACTCCGCCTGACAGGAAACACCATCGCTACCCCCTAATTCAGCAAGGGTGTGCCAAGAAAACAGACAAAAAGACCACATTCATTTACACTCAGTCTCTTGCTTTCATGTGTAACGCAGAGAAACCACATCTGATTTTACCCAGTTCATACAAATTTGTATGCCATGATATCTGGTTTTGCCTAGCACATATTTTTCTTTTTTACTTCTTTCCCATTTGTTCACCTCACTGTCATTCCCATTTGTTAAACATATCACAAAAATAAGGCCATTGAGCTCACTAATACGTATGAATTTGTGGCCATGATATCCGATTTTGCCCAGTTCACACAAATTTGTATGCTATGATATCTGGTCTTGCCTAGTACATAAAGAGTATACATATGAAGTACAGCACTTGAAAAACAATGTTTATCTAATCAATATGCTGATTCCTGCAAATGTGGGCCCTGACATCTAAACTATTCATCAGCTAAATAGGGGATATCTATGATGTAATTATGAAGTTCTTATTTGTTTATTTCATTATGCTTTGTCGCTGTCTCCTGCATTAACAGACGAAAGAATGGCCCAACCAACCTACATACACACGTATACATATAAACGCCCACGCATGCACATATACATACATATACATATACATTTCTCAGTGAATGTAGGTTTGCGGCAGGGGTGTGTGATGTCTCCATGGTTGTTTAATTTGTTTATGGATGGGGTTGTTAGGGAGGTGAATGCAAGAGTTTTGGAAAGAGGGGCAAGTATGAAGTCTGTTGGGGATGAGAGAGCTTGGGAAGTGAGTCAGTTGTTGTTCGCTGATGATACAGCGCTGGTGGCTGATTCATGTGAGAAACTGCAGAAGCTGGTGACTGAGTTTGGTAAAGTGTGTGAAAGAAGAAAGTTTAGAGTAAATGTGAATAAGAGCAAGGTTATTAGGTACAGTAGGGTTGAGGGTCAAGTCAATTGGGAGGTAAGTTTGAATGGAGAAAAACTGGAGGAAGTAAAGTGTTTTAGATATCTGGGAGTGGATCTGGCAGCGGATGGAACCATGGAAGCGGAAGTGGATCATAGGACGGGGGAGGGGGCGAAAATCCTGGGAGTCTCGAAGAATGTGTGGAAGTCGAGAACATTATCTCGGAAAGTAAAAATGGGTATGTTTGAAGGAATAGTGGTTCCAACAATGTTGTATGGTTGCGAGGCGTGGGCTATGGATAGAGTTGTGCGCAGGAGGATGGATGTGCTGGAAATGAGATGTTTGAGGACAATGTTTGGTGTGAGGTGGTTTGATCGAGTAAGTAACGTAAGGGTAAGAGAGATGTGTGGAAATAAAAAAGGCGTGGTTGAGAGAGCAGAAGAGGGTGTTTTGAAATGGTTTGGGCACATGGAGAGAATGAGTGAGGAAAGATTGACCAAGAGGATATATGTGTCGGAGGTGGAGGGAACGAGGAGAAGAGGGAGACCAAATTGGTGGTGGAAAGATGGAGTGAAAAAGATTTTGTGTGATCGGGGCCTGAACATGCAGGAGGGTGAAAGGAGGGCAAGGAATAGAGTGAATTGGAGCGATGTGGTATACCGGGGTTGACGTGCTGTCAGTGGATTGAATCAGGGCATGTGAAGCGTCTGGGGTAAACCATGGAAAGCTGTGTACGTATGTATATTTGCGTGTGTGGACGTATGTATATACATGTGTATGGGGGTGGGTTGGGCCATTTCTTTCGTCTGTTTCCTTGCGCTACCTCGCAAACGCGGGAGACAGCGACAAAGCAAAAAAAAAAAAAAATACATACACAGACATATACATATATACACATGTAAATATTCATACATGCTGCCTTCATCCATTCCTGTTGCAACGCCGCCACACATGAAATGGCATCCCCCCCACTGCGCGTGCGCGAGGTAGCGCTAGGAAAACAACAAAGGCCACATTCGTTCACACTCAGTCTATAGCTGTCATGTGCAATGCACTGAAACCACAGCTCCCTTTCCACAGCCAGGACCCACAAAACTTTTCATGGTTTACCCCAGACGCTTCACATGCCCTGCTTCAATCCACTGACAGCACGTCGACCCAGGTATACCACATTGCTCCAATTCACTCTATTCCTTGCACATCTTTCACCCTCCTGCATGTTCAGCCCCTGATCGCTCAAAATCTTTTTCACTCCATCCTTCCACCTCCAATTTGGTATCCCTTCTCGTTCCCTCACCTCTGACACATATATCCTCTTTGTCAATTTTTCCTTACTCATTCTCTCCATGTGACCAAACCATTTCAATACACCCTCTTCTGCTCTCTCAACCACACTCTTTTTATTACCACACATCTCTCTTACCCTTTCATTACTTACTCGATCAAACCACCTCACACCACATATTGTCCTAAAACATCTCATTTACAACAAATCCACCCTCCTCCACACAACCCTATCTATAGCCCATGCCTCACAACCATATAACATTGTTGGAACCACTATTCCTTCAAACATACCCACTTTGCTCTTTGAGATAACGTTTTCACCTTCCACACATTCTTCAACGCTCCCAGAACCTTCCCCCCCTCTCCCACCCTGTGACTCACTTCCGCTTCCATGGTTCCATCCGCTGCTAAATCCACTCCCAGATATCTAAAACACTTCACTTCCTCCAGTTTTTCTCCATTCAAACTTACCTCCCAATTGACTTGTCCCTAAACCCTACCGGACCTAATAACCTTGCTCTTATTCACATTTACTATCAACTCAGTCACCAACTTTTACAGTTTCTCAGCCTGAAGCAGCGAACAGCGCTGTATCACCAGCGAACAACAACTGACTCACTTCCCAAGCCCTCTCATCCACAACAGACTGCATACTTGCCCTCTCTCAAAAACTCTTGCATTCGCCTCCCTAACAACCCCATCTATAAAAAATTAAACAACCATGGAGACATCACGCACCCCTGACGCAAACCGACATTCACTGGGAACCAATCACTTTCCTCTCTTCCTACTCGTACACATGCCTTACATCCTTGATAAAAACTTTTCACAGCTTCTAGCAACTTACCTCCCAAACCATATACTCTTAACACCTTCCACAGGGCATCTCTATCTACTCTATCATATGCCTTCTCCAGATCCATAAATGCTACATACAAATCCATTTGTTTTTCTAGGTATCTCTCACATACATTCTTCAAAGCAAATACCTGATCCACACATCCTCTATCACTTCTGAAACCACACTACTCTTCCCAAATCTGATGCTCTGTACATCCCTTGACCCTCTCAATCAATACCCTCCCATATAATTTCCTAGGAATACTCAACAAACTTACACCTCTGTAATTTGAACACTCACCTTTATCCCCCCTGCCTTTGTACGATGGCACTATGCATGCATTCCTCCAATCCTCAGGCACTTTACCATGAACCATACATACATACATTGAACATGCTCACCAACCAGTCAACAACAGTCACCCCCTTTTTCAATAAATTCCACAGCAATACCATCCAAACCTGCCACCTTGCCCGGCTTTCATCTTAAGCAAAGCTTTCACTACCTCTTCTCTGTTTACCAAATCATTCTCCCTGACCCTTTCAATTTGCACACCACCTCGACCAAAACACACTATGTTTGCCATTTGATCATCAAACACATTCAACAAACCTTCAAAATACTCACTCCATCTCCTCACTTCAACACTGTTGTTATTACCTCCCCATTTGCCCCCTTCACCAATGTTCCCATTTGTTCTCATGTCTTACGCACTTTATTTACCTCCTTCCAAAACATCTTTTTTTCTCCCTAAACTTCAATGATACTCTCTCACCCCAACTCTCGTTTGCCCTCTTTTTCACCTCTTGCACCTTTCGCTTGACCTCCTGCCTCTTTCTTTTATACATCTCCCAGTCATTTGCACTACCTCCCTGCAAAATTCATCCAAATGCCTCTCTCTTCTCTTTCACTAACAATCTTACTTCATCCCACCACTCACTACCCTTTCAAATCAACCCACCTCCCACCGTTATCATGCCACAGGCATCTTTTGTGCAAGCCATCACTGCTCCCCGAAATACATCCCATTCCTCCCCCACTCCCTTTACATCATTTGCTTTCACCTTTTTCCATTCTGCACTCAATCTCTCCTGGTACTTCCTCACATAAGTCTCCTTTCCCAACTCACTTAATCTCATCACTCTCTTCACCCCAACATTCTCTCTTCTTTTCTGAAAACCTCTACATATCTTCACCTTTGCCTCCACAAGATAATGATCAGACAACCTTCCACTTACCCCTCTCAGTGCATTAACATTTAAAAGTCTCTCTCACGTACCTATCAATTAACACGTAATCCAATAACGCTCTCTGACCATCTCTCCTACTTACATACGTATACTAATGTATATCTCTCTTTTTTAAACCAGGTATTCCCAATCACCAGACCTTTTTCAGCACACGAATCTACAAGCTCTTCACCATTTCCATTTCCAACACTGAACATCCCATGCACACCAATTATACCCTCAACTGCCACTTTCCTCACCTTTGCATTCAAATCACCCATCACTATAACCCGGTCTCATACATCAAAGCTGCTAACACACTCACTCAGCTGCTCCCAAAACACTTGCCTCTCATGATCTCTCTTCTCATGCCCAGGTGCACAGGCACAAATAATCATCAATTTCTCTCTATCCAATTTTAGTTTTACCCATATCAATCTAGAGTTTACTTTTTTACACCCTATCAAATGCGCCCACAACTCCTGCTTCAGATGTGCTACTCCTTCCTTTGATCTTGTACTCTCACCAACCCCTGACTTTACTCCCAAGACATTCCCAAACCACTCTTCCCCTTTACCCATGAGCTTCATTTCACTCAGAGCCAAAACATCCAGGTTTCTTTCCTCAAACATACTACCTACCTCTCCTTTTTCGCATCTTGGTTACAGCCACACACATTTAGACACCCCAATCTGAGCCTTCGAGGAGGATAAGCACCCCCCGCATGACTCCTTCTGTTTCCCCTTTTAGAAAGTTAAAATACAAGGAGGGGAGGGTTTCTAGCTCCCAACTCCCATCCCCTTTAGTTGCCTTCTACGACACTAGGAGAATGCATGGGAAGTATTCTTTCTCCCCATCGCCTTATCATGTATATTCTAGAGTTACCAAGCTAACAAGAATGTGTTCAAAGACAGACAATCTGAAGTTCTCATCATGTATTGTACTAGAGTTACCGAACTAACAAGAATGTGTTCACAGACAGACAAACTAATGCAAGGGTGACAACAACTAAGTGTAGGGGTTGGACACATCAAGATACACTTACATTGTTTAATGTAATACCAAAAGCTAAATTTTTTTTTTTTTCTTGCTTTGTCGCTGTCTCCCGCGTTTGCGAGGTAGCGCAAGGAAACAGACGAAAGAAATGGCCCAACCCACCCCCATACACATGTATATACATACGTCCACACACGCAAATATACATACCTACACAGCTTTCCATGGTTTACCCCAGACGCTTCACATGCCCTGATTCAATCCACTGACAGCACGTCAACCCCAGGTATACCACATCAATCCAATTCACTCTATTCCTTGCCCTCCTTTCACCCTCCTGCATGTTCAGGCCCCGATCACACAAAATCTTTTTCACTCCATCTTTCCACCTCCAATTTGGTCTCCCACTTCTCCTCGTTCCCTCCACCTCCGACACATATATCCTCTTGGTCAATCTTTCCTCACTCATTCTCTCCATTTGCCCAAACCATTTCAAAACACCCTCTTCTGCTCTCTCAACCACGCTCTTTTTATTTCCACACATCTCTCTTACCCTTACGTTACTTACTCGATCAAACCACCTCACACCAAACATTGTCCTCAAACATCTCATTTCCAGCACATCCATCCTCCTGCGCACAACTCTATCCATAGCCCACGCCTCGCAACCATACAACATTGTTGGAACCACTATTCCTTCAAACATACCCATTTTTACTTTCCGAGATAATGTTCTCGACTTCCACACATTCTTCGAGACTCCCAGGATTTTCGCCCCCTCCCCTACCCTATGATCCACTTCCGCTTCCATGGTTCCATCCGCTGCCAGATCCACTCCCAGATATCTAAAACACTTTACTTCCTCCAGTTTTTCTCCATTCAAACTTACCTCCCAATTGACTTGACCCTCAACCCTACTGTACCTAATAACCTTGCTCTTATTCACATTTACTCTAAACTTTCTTCTTTCACACACTTTACCAAACTCAGTCACCAGCTTCTGCAGTTTCTCACATGAATCAGCCACCAGCGCTGTATCATCAGCGAACAACAACTGACTCACTTCCCAAGCTCTCTCATCCCCAACAGACTTCATACTTGCCCCTCTTTCCAAAACTCTTGCATTCACCTCCCTAACAACCCCATCCATAAACGAATTAAACAACCATGGAGACATCACACACCCCTGCCGCAAACCTACATTCACTGAGAACCAAATCACTTTCCTCTCTTCCTACACGTACACATGCCTTACATCCTCGATAAAAACTTTTCACTGCTTCTAACAACTTGCCTCCCACACCATATATTCTTAATACCTTCCACAGAGCATCTCTATCAACTCTATCATATGCCTTCTCCAGATCCATAAATGCTACATACAAATCCATTTGCTTTTCTAAGTATTTCTCACATACATTCTTCAAAGCAAACACCTGATCCACACATCCTCCACCACTTCTGAAACCACACTGCTCTTCCCCAATCTGATGCTCAGTACATGCCTTCACCCTCTCAATCAATATCCTCCCATATAATTTACCAGGAATACTCAACAAACTTATACCTCTGTAATTTGAGCACTCACTCTTATCCCCTTTGCCTTTGTACAATGGCACTATGCACGCATTCCGCCAATCCTCAGGCACCTCACCATGAGTCATACATACATTAAATAACCTTACCAACCAGTCAACAATACAGTCACCCCCTTTTTTAATAAATTCCACTGCAATACCATCCAAACCTGCTGCCTTGCCGGCTTTCATCTTCCGCAAAGCTTTTACTACCTCTTCTCTGTTTACCAACTCATTTTCCCTAACCCTCTCACTTTGCACACCACCTCGACCAAAACACCCTATATCTGCCACTTTATCATCAAACACATTCAACAAACCTTCAAAATACTCACTCCATCTCCTTCTCACATCACCACTACTTGTTATCACCTCCCCATTTGCGCCCTTCACTGAAGTTCCCATTTGCTCCCTTGTCTTACGCACTTTATTTACCTCCTTCCAGAACATCTTTTTATTCTCCCTAAAATTTAATGATACTCTCTCACCCCAACTCTCATTTGCCCTTTTTTTCACCTCTTGCACCTTTCTCTTGACCTCCTGTCTCTTTCTTTTATACGTCTCCCACTCAATTTCATTTTTTACCTGCAAAAATCGTCCAAATGCCTCTCTCTTCTCTTTCACTAATACTCTTACTTCTTCATCCCACCACTCACTACCCTTTCTAATCAACCCACCTCCCACTCTTCTCATGCCACAAGCATCTTTTGCGCAATCCATCACTGATTCCCTAAATACATCCCATTCCTCCCCCACTCCCCTTACTTCCATTGTTCTCACCTTTTTCCATTCTGTACTCAGTCTCTCCTGGTACTTCCTCACACAAGTCTCCTTCCCAAGCTCACTTACTCTCACTACCCTCTTCACCCCAACATTCACTCTTCTTTTCTGAAAACCCATACAAATCTTCACCTTAGCCTCCACAAGATAATGATCAGACATCCCTCCAGTTGCACCTCTCAGCACATTAACATCCAAAAGTCTCTCTTTCGCACGCCTGTCAATTAACACGTAATCCAATAACGCTCTCTGGCCATCTCTCCTACTTACATACGTATACTTATGTATATCTCGCTTTTTAAACCAGGTATTCCCAATCATCAGTCCTTTTTCAGCACATAAATCTAAATTGTTTCTTACATTTTTCATATGTATATATATGTATGTGTGTGTGTGTGTGTATATGTGTGTATGTATGTGTGTGTGTATGTGTATATATATATATATATATATATATATATATATATATATATATATATATATATATATATATATTATCCCTGGGGATAGGGGTGAAAGAATACTTCCCACGCATTCCTCGCGTGTCGTAGAAAGCGACTAGAGGGGACGGGAGCGGGGGGCCAGAAATCCTCCCCTCCTTGTATTTTTTTTTTTTTTTAACTTTCTAAAATGGGAAACAGAAGAAGGAGTCACGCGGGGAGTGCTCATCCTCCTCGAAGGCTCAGATTGGGGTGCCTAAATGTGTGTGGATGTAAACAAGATGTGAAAAAAGGAGAGATAGGTAGTATGTTTGAGGAAAGGAACCTGGATGTTTTGGCTCTGAGTGAAACGAAGCTCAAGGGTAAAGGGGAAGAGTGGTTTGGGAATGTCTTGGGAGTAAAGTCAGGGGTTAGTGAGAAGACAAGAGCAAGGGAAGGAGTAGCAATACTCCTGAAACAGGAGTTGTGGGAGTATGTGATAGAATGTAAGAAAGTAAATTCTCGATTAATATGGGTAAAACTGAAAGTTGATGGAGAGAGATGGGTGATTATTGGTGCATATGCACCTGTGCATGAGAAGAAAGATCATGAGAGGCAAGTGTTTTGGGAGCAGCTGAATGAGTGTGTTAGTGGTTTTGATGCACGAGACCGGGTTATAGTGATGGGTGATTTGAATGCAAAGGTGAGTAATGTGGCAGTTGAGGGAATAATTGGTATACATGGGGTGTTCAGTGTTGTAAATGGAAATGGTGAAGAGCTTGTAGATTTATGTGCTGAAAAGTTAAATATCATTATTATTTCTTTTATTGTACTTTGTTGCTGTCACCCACATTAGTGAGGTAGAGCAAGGAAACAGATGAAAGAATGGCCCAACCCACCTTCATACACATGTATATACATAAACGTCCACACATGCACATATACATACCTATACATTTCAACGTATACATATATATACATACACAGACATATACATATATACACATGTACATAATTCATACTTGCTGCCTTTATTCATTCCTGTTGCCACCCCACCGCACATGAAATGACAACCCCTCCCCCCGCATGCACACGAGGTAGCGCTAGGAAAAGACAACAAAGGCCACATTCGTTCACACTCAGTCTCTAGCTGTCATGTATAATGCACCGAAACCACGGCTCCCTTTCCACATCCAGGCCCCACAAAACTTTCCATGGTTTACCCCAGATGCTTCACATGCCCTGGTTCAAGCCACTGACAGCACATTAACCCCGAATTACCACATCGTTCCAATTCACTATTCCTTGCACGCCTTTCACCCTCCTGCATGTTCAGGACCTGATCGCTCAAAATATTTTTCATTCCATCTTTCCACCTCCAATTTGGTCTACCACTTCTCCTCATTCCCTCTACCTCTGACACATATATCCTCTTGGTCAATCTTTCCTCACTCATTCTTTCCATGTGACCAAGCCATTTCAAAACACCCTCTTCAGCTCTCTCCACCACACTCTTTTTATTACCACACATCTCTCTTGCCCTTTCATTACTTACT
This sequence comes from Panulirus ornatus, assembly GCF_036320965.1. Classification (NCBI taxonomy): domain Eukaryota; kingdom Metazoa; phylum Arthropoda; class Malacostraca; order Decapoda; family Palinuridae; genus Panulirus; species Panulirus ornatus. The sequence continues at coordinate 15,378,435 of NC_092259.1, forward strand.
CGATCAAACCACCTCACACCTCATACTGTCCTCAAATATCTCATTTCCAACACATCCACCCTTCTCCGCACAACTCTATCTATAGCCCATGCCTCACAACCATATAACATTGTTGGAACCACTATTCCTTCAAACTTACCCATTTTTGCTTTCCGAGATAATGTTCTCGCCTTCCACACATTTTTCAGTGCTCCCAGAACTTTCGCCACCTCCCCCACACTGTGACTCACTTCCACTTCCTTGGTTCCATCCACTGCCAAATTCACTCCCAGATATCTAAAACACTTTACTTCCTCCAGTTTTTCTCCATTCAAACTTACCTCCCAATTTTGTCCCTCAACCTTGCTCTTATTCACATTTACTCTAAGCTTTCTTCTTTCACACACTTTACCAAACTCAGTCACCAGCTTCTGCAGTTTCTCACATGAATCAGCCACCAGTACTGTATCATCAGCGAACAACTGACTTACTTCCCAAGCTTTCTCATCCACAGCAGACAGCATACTTGCCCCTTTCTCCAAAACTCTTGCACTGACCTCCCTAACAACCCCATCCAAAAACAAATTAAACACCATGGAGACATCAAGCACCCCTGCCACAAACCGACATTCACTGAGAACTAATCACTTTCCTCTCTTCCTACTCATACACATGCCTTACATCCTCGATAAAAACTTTTCACTGCTTCTAGCAAATTGCCTCCCACACCATATATTCTTAATACCTTCCACAGAGCATCTCTGTCTACTCTATGATATGCCTTCTGATCCATAAATGCTACATACAAAACCATTTGCTTTTCTAAGTATTTCTCACATACATTCCTCAAAGCAAACACCTGATACACACATCCTCTACCACTTCTGAAACCACACTACTCTTCCCCAATCTGATGCTCTGTACATGCTTTCACCCTCTCAATCAATACCCTCCCATATAATTTCCCAGGAATACTCAACAAACTTATATCTCTGTAATTTGACTAAACTTTGAGCACTCACCTTTATCCCCTTTGCCTTTGTACAATGGCACTATACATGCATATCGCTGCTCCTCAGGGACCTCACCATGAGTCATACATACATTAAATATCCTTACCAACCAGTCAACAACACAGTCACCCCCTTTTTTAATAAAATTAAATATAACACAAAATAAAAACCTCATGATCTCATTACCAAGTGAAAAAATGTATGCCATACTTGCCTTTACTTAGTAAATACAAGGAAATTAAAAACCTCATGAGCTCATTACTAAGGAAAAAAAATGTAAACCATGATAATGCCCAATACATTTATGTTAAGTATTTGAAATTAACAGCATTCAGCATTCCTGAATTAAAACACGTAAAAAAATAATTTTCCTTATCAATGTACCAAATTACACAACTAAGACCTTCAAAATCCTATCAGTTCATACATAAGGTATGTATGATATACAATATGAAATATCAATCATGTATTCTTCTATAGTTATTATGCTCATATGTCTAAAGGCAGATAAAAAGGCAAGGGTGACGATATAAAATCCCACATACAATATGTACCATGGTGGAACATAAAACTGAATAGAAGGCATCAGCTAAAATGAACTACTAACCTTATCAACATCCATATTCTTTGTAAAATGGGACCTCCAAAAGTACAACGCATCTTCTAAAGTCAATCCTGCTGCTTTGAGAAACAACCCATACGTGAGACGCCCACCATGACGTAGGTGATGTTCTCTTCGGAGAATATCATGTAGCTGACGCATACATAATGGAAATGATTTGGTGGCAAGTTCATCAATCATATCTGGGGTAATGTGAAGGCCTTCTCCACTCTTTTTCTGTAAATAATCACTGCCTGTGTACCTTTTATCAAAGTCTTGAAGAAGACGCATCAAACGTTCATCATCCTCCAACTGAGGCAGTGCTCTGCTTGTCATCTGAAAAATTCAAAAACATTTTGAAATATGATTCTTCACTGATGTAGAGTAATTGAAAAGGCAGGCTGATCAGCATAACCAATTTCAAGATATGCTTCAAACAAATAATCTTAAACTTGGACTTATACATCATCAGGAAAACAAATTATACTATAAAAGATAGACTTATCAAGGAGCAAAAAGAGATGGCTACCTACCGCTAGGGCATGAGAGAGACTGGTTCGAAAAGATGTCAATACAAGGGTAACCAAGTCAGTGTCAGGAACGTATGCATAACCACCACTTAAATAAACTTTCCTCTGCCTTACCAGTTCTAAGGCTTCTATGAATGGTACCTGAAATTCCAAATTTTGGTGAATACAAGTCTGTTTTTAAGTATCCAGAGCATGTGCAAAACAAAACAAAAAATAATGAAGGGGAGGGATGCTATTTCCTGTGTGGTGGGATGGAAATGGTAATGGATGAAGGTTGCAAGTATGAATATTTACATACGTGTTTGGGTGATTTGAATGCAAAGGTGAGTAATGTGGCAGTTGACGGAATAATTGGTGTATGTATGTAAGTAGTAGAGATAGCCAGAGAACGTTACTGGATTATGTGTAAATTGATAGGCACACGAAAAAGAGACTTTTGGATGTTAACGTGCTTAGAGGTGCAACAGGAAGGAAGTCTGATCATTACCTTGTGGAGGCAAAGGTGAAGATTTGTAGAGGTTTTCAGAAAAGAAGAGAGAATGTTGGGGTGAAGAGGGTGGTGAGAGTACATGAGCTTGGGAAGGAGACTTTTATGAGGAACTAACAGGAGAGATTGAGTACAGAATGGAAAAAGGTTAGAACAAAGGACGTAAGGGGAGTGGGGGAGGAATGGGATGTATTTAGGGAAGCAGTACTAGCTTGCACAAAAGATGCTTGTGGCATGAGAAGCATGGGAGGTGGCAGATTAGAAAGGGTAGTGAGTGGTGGGATGAAGAAGTAAGATTATTAGTGAAAGAGAAGAGAGAGATATTGGGACGATTTTTGCAGGGAAAAAATGCAAATGACTGGGAGATGTATACAAGAAAGAGGCAGAAGGTCAAGAGAAAGGTGCAAGAGGTGAAAAAGAGGGCAAATGAGAGTTGGGGTGAGATAGTATCATTAAAGTTTAGGGAGGTGAATGCAAGAGTTTTGGAAATAGGGTAAGTTTCCAGTCTGTTGTGGATGAGAGCTGGGGAAGTGAGTCAGTTGTTGTTCTCTGATGATACAGCGCTAGTGGATGATTCGGGTGAGAAACTGAAGAAGCTGGTGACTGAGTTTGGTAAAGTGTGTGAAAGAAGAAAGCTGAGAGTAAATGTTAATAAGAGCAAGGTTATTAGAAACAGTAGGGTTGAGGGACAAGTCAAATGGGAGGTAAGTCTGAATAGAGAAAAACTGGAGGAAGTGAAGTGTTTTAGATATCTGGGAGTGGATTTGGCAGCGGATGGAACCATGGAAGCGGAAGTGAGTCATAGGGTGGGGGAGGGGGTGAAAGTTCTGGGAGCGTTGAAAAATGTGTGGAAGGCAAAAACATTATCTCAGAAAGCAAATATTGGTATGTTTGAAGGAATAGTGGTTCCAACAATGTTATATGGTTGCAAGGCGTGGGCTATAGATAGAGTTGTGTGCAGGAGGGTTGATGTGCTGGAAATGAGATGTTTGAGGACAATATGTGTTGTGAGGTGATTTGACCGAGAGAGTAATGAAAGGGTAAGAGAGATGTGTGGAAATAAAAAGAGTGTGGCTGAGAAAGCAGAAGAGGGTGTTTTGAAATGGTTTGGTCACATGGACAGAATGACTGAGGAAAGATTGACAAAGAGGATATATGTGTCAGAGGTGGAGGGAATGAGGAGAAGTGGGAGATCAAATTGGAGGTGGAAGGATGGAGTGAAAAAGATTTTGAGTGATCGGGGCCTGAACATGCAGAATGGTGAAAGGCGTGCAAGGAATAGAATGAACTGGAACGATATGGTATACCGGGGTCGTCATGCTGTCAATGGACTGAACCAGGGCATGTGAGCATCTGGGGTAAACCATGGAAAGTTTTGTGGGGCCTTGATGTGGAAAGAGAGCTGTGGTTTTGGTGCATTATACATGACAGCTAGAGACTGAGAGTGAACGAATGTGGCCTTCGTTGTCTTACCCTAGTGCTACCTTGCACGCATGCGAGGGAAGGGGGTTGTCATTTCATGTGTGGCAGAGTGACGACGGGAATGAATAAGGGCAAACAGTATGAATTGTGTACATGTGTATATATGTATATGTCTGTGTTTATATATGTATATGTTGAGATGTATAGGTATGTATATGTGCATGTAAGGATGTGTATGTATATACATGTGTATGTGGGTGGGTTGGGCCATTCTTTTGTCGTTTCCTTGCGCTACCTCGCTAACGTGGGAGACACATACCTATACATTTCGACATATACATACATATACATACTCAGAGAGAGAGAGAGACACACACACAAACACACACACACACACATATATATATATATATATACATACCTACACAGCTTTCCATGGTTTACCCCAGACGCTTCACATGCCCTGATTCAATCCACTGACAGCACGTCAACCACGCTATACCACATCGATCCAATTCACTCTATTCCTTGCCCTCCTTTCACCCTCCTGCATGTTCAGGCCCCGATCACACAAAATCTTTTTCACTCCATCTTTCCACCTCCAATTTGGTCTCCCACTTCTCCTTGTTCCCTCCACCTCCAACACATATATCCTCTTGGTCAATCTTTCCTCACTCATTCTCTCCATGTGCCCGAACCATTTCAAAACACCCTCTTCTGCTCTCTCAACCACGCTCTTTTTATTTCCACACATCTCTCTTACCCTTACATTACTTACTCGATCAAACCACCTCACACCACACATTGTCCTCAAACATCTCATTTCCAGCACATCCACCCTCCTGCGCACAACTCTATCCATAGCCCACGCCTCGCAACCATACAACATTGTTGGAACCACTATTCCTTCAAACATACCCATTTTTGCTTTCCAAGATAATGTTCTCGACTTCCACACATTCTTCAACGCTCCCAGGATTTTCGCCCACTCCCCACCCTATGATTCACTTCCGCTTCCATGGTTCCATCCGCTGCCAGATCCACTCCCAGATATCTAAAACACTTTACTTCTTCCAGTTTTTCTCCATTCAAACTTACCTCCCAATTGACTTGACCCTCAACCCTACTGTACCTAATAACCTTGCTCTTATTCACATTTACTCTTAACTTTCTTCTGTCACACACTTTACCAAACTCAGTCACCAGCTTCTGCAGTTTCTCACATGAATCAGCCACCAGCGCTGTATCATCAGTGAACAACAACTGACTCACTTCCCAAGCTCTCTCATTCACAACAGACTTCATACTTGCCCCTCTTTCCAAAACTCTTGCATTCACCTCCCTAACAACCCCATCCATAAACAAATTAAACAACCATGGAGACATCACACACTCCTGCCGCAAACCTACATTCACTGAGAACCAATCACTTTCCTCTCTTCCTACACGTACACGTGCCTTACATCCTCGATAAAAACTTTTCACTGCTTCTAACAACTTGCCTCCCACACCATATATTCTTAATACCTTCCACAGAGCATCTCTATCAACTCTATCATATGCCTTCTCCAGATCCATAAATGCTACATACAAATCCATTTCCTTTTCTAAGTATTTCTCACATACATTCTTCAAAGCAAACACCTGCTCCACACATCCTATACCACTAAGTTCTGAAACCACACTGCTTTTCCCCAATCTGATGCTCTGTACATGCCTTCACCCTCTCAATCAATACCCTCCCATATAACTTACCAGGAATACTCAACAAACTTATACCTCTGTAATTTGAGCACTCACTCTTATCCCCTTTGCCTTTGTACAAGGGCACTATGCACGCATTCCGCCAATCCTCAGGCACCTCACCATGAGTCATACATACATTAAATAACCTTACCAACCAGTCAACAATACAGTCACCCCCTTTTTTAATAAATTCCTCTGCAATACCATCCAAACCTGCTGCCTTGCCGGCTTTCATCTTCCGCAAAGCTTTTACTACCTCTTCTCTGTTTACCAAATCATTTTCCCTAACCCTCGCACTTTGCACACCACCTCGACCAAAACACCCTATATCTGCCACTCTATCATCAAACACATTCAACAAACCTTCAAAATACTCACTCCATCTCCTTCTCACATCACCACTACTTGTTATCACCTCCCCATCTGCACCCTTCACTGAAGTTCCCATTTGCTCCCTTGTCTTACGCACTTTATTTACCTCCTTCCAGAACATCTTTTTATTCTCCCTAAAATTTAATGATACTCTCTCACCCCAACTCTCATTTGCCCTCTTTTTCATCTCTTGCACCTTTCTCTTGACCTCCTGTCTCTTTCTTTTATACATCTCCCACTCAATTGCATTTTTTCCCTGCAAAAATCGTCCAAATGCTTCTCTCTTCTCTTTCACTAATAATCTTACTTCTTCATTCCACCACTCACTACCCTTTCTAATCAACCCACCTCCCACGCTTCTCATGCCACAACCATCTTTTGCGCAATCCATCACTGATTCCCTAAATACATCCCATTCCTCCCCCACTCCCCTTACTTCCATTGTTCTCACCTTCTTCCATTCTGTACTCAGTCTCTCCTGGTACTTCCTCACACAAGTCTCCTTCCCAAGCTCACTTACTCTCACCACCCTCTTCACCCCAACATTCACTCTTCTTTTCTGAAAACCCATACAAATCTTCACCTTAGCCTCCACAAGATAATGATCAGACATCCCTCCAGTTGCACCTCTCAGCACATTAACATCCAAAAGTCTCTCTTTCGCGTGCCTGTCAATTAACACATAATCCAATAACGCTCTCTGGCCATCTCTCCTACTTACATACGTATACTTATGTATAGCTCACTTTTTAAACCAGGTATTCCCAATCACCAGTCCTTTTTCAGCACATAAATCTACAAGCTCTTCACCATTTCCATTTACAACACTGAACACCCCATGTATACCAATTATTCCCTCAACTGCCACATTACTCACCTTTGCATTCAAATCACCCATCACTATAAACCGGTCTCGTGCATCAAAACCACTAACACACTCATTCAGCTGCTCCCAAAACACTTGCCTCTCATGATCTTTCTTCTCATGCCCAGGTGCATATGCACCAATAATCACCCATCTCTCTCCATCAACTTTCAGTTTTACCCATATTAATCGAGAATTTAGTTTCTTACATTCTATCACATACTCCCACAACTCCTGTTTCAGGAGTACTGCTACTCCTTTCCTTGCTCTTGTCCTCTCACTAACCCCTGACTTTACTCCCAAGACATTCCCAAACCACTCTTCCCCTTTACCTTTGAGCTTCGTTTCACTCAGAGCCAAAACATCCAGGTTCCTTTCCTCAAACATACTACCTATCTCTCCTTTTTTAACATCTTGGTTACATCCACACACATTTAGACACCCCAGTCTGAGCCTTCGAGGAGGATGAGCACTCCCTGCGTGACTCCTTCTTCTGTGATGTCATTACAGTTGCTTAGGGCTGTTCAGTGCATTTTCCACCTATATATACATATATATATATATAATATATGTATATATATATATATATATATATATATATATATATATATATATATACATATATATATGTATATATATATGTATGTGTGTGTGTGTGTATATGTGCGTGTGTGTGTGTATGTGTGTGTATGTGTATATATATATGTATATTATCCCTGGGGATAGGGGTGAAAGAACACTTCCCACGTATTCCTCGCGTGTCGTAGAAAGCGACTAGAGGGGACGGGAGCGGGGGGCCAGAAATCCTCCCCTCCTTGTATTTTTTTAACTTTCTAAAATGGGAAACAGAAGAAGGAGTCACGCGGGGAGTGCTCATCCTCCTCGAAGGCTCAGACTGGGGTGCCTAAATGTGTGTGGACGTAACCAAGATGTGAAAAAAGGAGAGATAGGTAGTATGTTTGAGGAAAGGAACCTGGATGTTTTGGCTCTGAGTGAAACGAAGCTCAAGGGTAAAGGGGAAGAGTGGTTTGGGAATGTCTTGGGAGTAAAGTCAGGGGATAGTGAGAGGACAAGAGCAAGGGAAGGAGTAGCAGTACTCCTGAAACAGGAGTTGTGGAAGTATGTGATAGAATGTAAGAAAGTAAATTCTCGATTAATATGGGTAAAACTGAAAGTTGATGGAGAGAGATGGGTGATTATTGGTGCATATGCACCTGGGCATGAGAAGAAAGATCATGAGAGGCAAGTGTTTTGGGAGCAGCTGAATGAGTGTGTTAGTGGTTTTGATGCACGAGACCGGGTTATAGTGTCGGGTGATTTGAATGCAAAGGTGAGTAATGTGGCAGTTGAGGGAATAATTGGTATACATGGGGTGTTCAGTGTTGTAAATGGAAATGGTGAAGAGCTTGTAGATTTATGTGCTGAAAAAGGACTGATGATTGGGAATACCTGGTTTAAAAAGCGAGATATACATAAGTATACGTATGTAAGTAGGAGAGATGGCCAGAGAGCGTTATTGGATTACGTGTTAATTGACAGGCGCACGAAAGAGAGACTTTTGGATGTTAATGTGCTGAGAGGTGCAACTGGAGGGATGTCTGATCATTATCTTGTGGAGGCTAAGGTGAAGATTTGTATGGGTTTTCAGAAAAGAAGAGTGAATGTTGGGGTGAAGAGGGTGGTGAGAGTAAGTGAGCTTGGGAAGGAGACTTGTGTGAGGAAGTACCAGGAGAGACTGAGTACAGAATGGAAAAAGGTGAGAACAATGGAAGTAAGGGGAGTGGGGGAGGAATGGGATGTATTTAGGGAATCAGTGATGGATTGCGCAAAAGATGCTTGTGGCATGAGAAGAGTGGGAGGTGGGTTGATTAGAAAGGGTAGTGAGTGGTGGGATGAAGAAGTAAGAGTATTAGTGAAAGAGAAGAGAGAGGCATTTGGACGATTTTTGCAGGGAAAAAATGAAACTGAGTGGGAGACGTATAAAAGAAAGAGACAGGAGGTCAAGAGAAAGGTTAGGTTAGGGCAAAAGGGCAAATGAGAGTTGGGGTGAGAGAGTATCATTAAATTTTAGGGAGAATAAAAAGATGTTCTGGAAGGAGGTAAATAAAGTGCGTAAGACAAGGGAGCAAATGGGAACTTCAGTGAAGGGCGCAAATGGGGAGGTGATAACAAGTAGTGGTGATGTGAGAAGGAGATGGAGTGAGTATTTTGAAGGTTTGTTGAATGTGTTTGATGATAGAGTGGCAGATATAGGGTGTTTTGGTCGAGGTGGTGTGCAAAGTGCGAGGGTTAGGGAAAATGAGTTGGTAAACAGAGAAGAGGTAGTAAAAGCTTTGCAGAAGATGAAAGCCGGCAAGGCAGCAGGTTTAGATGGTTTTGCAGTGGAATTTATTAAAAAAGGGGGTGACTGTATTGTTGACTGGTTGGTAAGGTTATTTAATGTATGTATGACTCATGGTGAGGTGCCTGAGGATTGGCGGAATGCGTGCATAGTGCCATTGTACAAAGGCAAAGGGGATAAGAGTGAGTGCTCAAATTACAGAGGTATAAGTTTGTTGAGTATTCCTGGCAAATTATATGGGAGGGTATTGATTGAGAGGGTGAAGGCATGTACAGAGCATCAGATTGGGGAAGAGCAGTGTGGTTTCAGAAGTGGTAGAGGATGTGTGGATCAGGTGTTTGCTTTGAAGAATGTATGTGAGAAATACTTAGAAAAGCAAATGGATTTGTATGTAGCATTTATGGATCTGGAGAAGGCATATGATAGAGTTGATAGAGATGCTCTGTGGAAGGTATTAAGAATATATGGTGTGGGAGGCAAGTTGTTAGAAGCAGTGAAAAGTTTTTATCGAGGATGTAAGGCATGTGTACGTGTAGGAAGAGAGGAAAGTGATTGGTTCTCAGTGAATGTAGGTTTGCGGCAGGGGTGTGTGATGTCTCCATGGTTGTTTAATTTGTTTATGGATGGGGTTGTTAGGGAGGTGAATGCAAGAGTTTTGGAAAGAGGGGCAAGTATGAAGTCTGCTGGGGATGAGAGAGCTTGGGAAGTGAGTCAGTTGTTGTTCGCTGATGATACAGCGCTGGTGGCTGATTCATGTGAGAAACTGCAGAAGCTGGTGACTGAGTTTGGTAAAGTGTGTGAAAGAAGAAAGTTAAGAGTAAATGTGAATAAGAGCAAGGTTATTAGGTACAGTAGGGTTGAGGGTCAATTCAATTGGGAGGTGAGTTTGAATGGAGAAAAACTGGAGGAAGTGAAGTGTTTTAGATAACTGGGAGTGGATCTGGCAGCGGATGGAACCATGGAAGCGGAAGTGGATCATAGGGTGGGGGAGGGGGCGAAAATTCTGGGAGCCTTGAAGAATGTGTGGAAGTCGAGAACATTATCTCGGAAAGCAAAAATGGGTATGTTTGAAGGAATAGGGTTCCAACAATGTTGTATGGTTGCGAGGCGTGGACTATGGATAGAGTTGTGCGCAGGAGGATGGATGTGCTGGAAATGAGATGTTTGAGGACAATGTGTGGTGTGAGGTGGTTTGATCGAGTGAGTAACGTAAGGGTAAGAGAGATGTGTGGAAATAAAAAGAGCGTGGTTGAAAGAGCAGAAGAGGGTGTTTTGAAATGGTTTGGTCACATGGAGAGAATGAGTGAGGAAAGATTGACCAAGAGGATATATGTGTCGGAGATGGAGGGAATGAGGAGAAGTGGGAGACCAAATTGGAGGTGGAAAGATGGAGTGAAAAAGATTTTGAGTGATCGGGGCCTGAACATGCAGGAGGGTGAAAGTCGGGCAAGGAATAGAGTGAATTGGATCGATGTGGTATACCGGGGTAGACGTGCTATCAATGGATTGAATCAGGGCATGTGAAGCGTCTGAGGTAAACCATGGAAAGTTGTGTGGGGCCTGGATGTGGAAAGGGAGCTGTGGTTTTGGGCATTATTACATGACAGCTAGAGACTGAGTGTGAACGAATTCATACTGTCTGCCCTTATTCATTCCTGTTGCCACCCCGCCACACATAAAATAACAACTCCCTACCCCGACATGTGCGCGAGGTAGCGCTAGGAAAAAAACAAAGACCACATTCGTTCACACTCAGTCTCTAGTTGTCATGTATAATGCACCGAAACCACAGCTCCCTTAATAATAATAATAATAATAATAATAATGATAATAATAATAATGTAACATATTTCAATTAATACCTATTTCAGAACATTCTCCATTTATGACTGAAAGGGAAAACATACAAACAAATAAACAAGCTTGGACATTAAATCTTTCAAGTTAGGATAAACAGCTACTTACAGTGTTCAGTTTCAGAAGTAACATATCTTAAACAGTATGCAATATTCTGTAGTAATAATGTTAAGCAAAGAAATACTAAGCTATGCACTTAGTTATCTGAGTAAGACATTATGACAAACATCACATATGATCATTGACTGAAAAACATCCATGTTTGAGGACAATATGTGGTGTGAGGTGGTTTGATCGAGTAAGTAATGTAAGGGTAAGAGAGTCTTTTCTTGTAATAAGAGACAAGTAATTTGTATGGAAGACATGGCAATGTCAGTACTATTGAATTAAAAAGTGAATAACATACCATAACTAAGACTGAAAACTTAACTAAGAAAAATCATCTTGAAAACAGTTTTTGTTACTGACACTTAAAATTACATCTCATTTCCTTCAAAAAATCATTAAAATAGGACAACGTACTGCGGATTAATCTTATCCTGAAAATAACAACTGGTACTTGCTACTATTAGGTTATGTCCTACTTCCCTACTGAAAAACAATCAAAATTCCTTATCACCCACTGTCACTGAGCAAAGATGAAAGCTTAAAATCTCCAATTCTAGTTATCCTTCATCTTGCCACCTCCATTAGTCATTCCCCTTGGGACCAATAAAATCTGCAAACCTCAGGTACAAATTAACAAGGAAATGACTGATAGATGTGTTAAGCCATTAAACCGACATTCAAAATAATATAATGATACTGAAAGCCAAGGGAAAAGCAAATTTTCAAGTGAGCTTCCTCTTAAATTCTAACATCAAAATCATTTAAATCTTTGATTTGCCTAGGATATTTTTTATCCGTTTTTCTAATCTTCTTTTGAAGGCTTCTGTTTGTGATCCAAGAGGGTTTCTTCTTTTCACTTGGCAGTAAAATTATAAGATCTCTAATTTGTTTTCACTGTGCTTTCATATATTTTTGCTTGATGTCTTAGCTTGCCCTAAAGTATCCCTGCTGACTTAACTACTTTGTTTCTTCCATACCGCTTAGTTTTTACTTCATGCACATTACCTTCGATTCCTTCAATTTGTTGCCATTAATATACAGTTATGTATCTTTATCTTCTTCCTTACATTATACAATTCAAGTTCTTTTATCCTTTCATGTGTTTTTTACCTCAATGCTTCAGTAACGTCTCAAATCTATTGATTTTTGTTTGACACAGCCGTATTCAATTTACTGCTGATATATATAGTACACTGAAAACTGTAATCATCAGCTTTCCATCTTTCATGGTGAACAATTTAAAAGCACATGTTGAGATAAGTAGTTAAGTGTTCCTTAACTATGGCCTCGCTGGTATTTGGAGCCAATATTGCTTCTGTATCATATACCAGAGCAAAATCACCAGCATTGAACCTTTTCTATTTGGCACAAGGTTACCTTGTTTATATTCATATGAATATCATTAACAGTGTAACTAAGCTCTGTACTTACCTTTGACTGTTTCTGATCTGATTGCTTAATCACAATTTTTCTATAGGGTATACATTTGTAATGAAGGGCTTGGATGTTCATCAATAAAGGCAGGTGCTTGACTTCTAAGATCACCATATACAAGAGCTATTCATTTGTAGCATCAAGTTCCAAGTAATGTCTGCCAGCTTTCCTTACCTATAACTTTCTGGTACACACTTTCCACCTTTATCTTCATTGGTTTGTTGGTGTGGCAAAGACAGCCCTGTGATAGGAGGTGCAGTCACATCCAGTGATTTGATAAGTGACTAAGTAATCAGAGTGATGAGGGAAAATGAAGTTGATGGTAGAGCCAGAAATATAGATAAGGAAATTATCATGCATGTTCAAATCAGGCTTTGCAGGAAGTTTTTTCAAATTCCATTGTTTTAGTTGCCTTTTAAGATTACTGACTACTACCATATGGTCACAGTTATGCTGGAAATGCACAGTCTGTATTTTCTGTCAAATTCTGAATTCTATATGCATTTTGCCATTGAGTTCTCTATGTTTATTACAGTGGAATGGAGTCTTAAGTATTGAAGGAAAAATTAGAGAACATCATTTCAGTAGGTTCCATAGTCCTTATGCTTCTCTGCCTAGTCTTTCTTGCTGGTAATTCCTGGTCAGAAACACACCCCTGACTCCTCCAGACTTCATATATATATATATATATTTCTTTCTTTTTTTCAAACTATTCACCATTTCCTGCATTAGCGAGGTAGCGTTAAGAACAGAGAACTGGGCCATTGAAGGGAATATCCTCACCTGGCCCCCTTCTCTGTTACTTCTTTTGGAAAATTAAAAAAAAAAAAATATATATATATATATATATATATATATATATATATATATATATATATATATATATATATATATAAATATATATATATATATATATATATATATATTTTTTTTTTTACTTTGTCGCTGTCTCCCGCGTTTGCGAGGTAGCGCAAGGAAACAGACAAAAAAAATGGCCCAACCCACCCCCATACACATGTATATACATACGTCCACACACGCAAATATACATACCTACACAGCTTTCCATGGTTTACCCCAGACGCTTCACATGCCCCGATTCAATCCACTGACAGCACGTCAACCCTGGTATACCACATCGCTCCAATTCACTCTATTCCTTGCCCTCCTTTCACCCTCCTCCATGTTCAGGCCCCGATCACACAAAATCTTTTTCACTCCATCTTTCCACCTCCAATTTGGTCTCCCTCTTCTCCTCGTTCCCTCCACCTCCGACACATATATCCTCTAGGTCAATCTTTCCTCACTCATTCTCTCCATGTGCCCAAACCATTTCAAAACACCCTCTTCTGCTCTCTCAACCACGCTCTTTTTATTTCCACACATCTCTCTTACCCTTACGTTACTTACTCGATCAAACCACCTCACACCACACATTTTCCTCAAACATCTCATTTCCAGCACATCCATCCTCCTGCGCACAACTCTATCCATAGCCCACGCCTCGCAACCATACAACATTGTTGGAACCACTATTCCTTCAAACTATATATATATATATATATATATATATATATATATATATATATATATATTTTTTTTTTTTTTTTTTTTTTTTATACTTTGTCGCTGTCTCCCGCGTTTGCGAGGTAGCGCAAGGAAACAGACGAAAGAAATGGCCCAACCCCCCCCCCCCCCATACACATGTACATACACACGTCCACACACGCAAATATACATACCTACACAGCTTTCCATGGTTTACCCCAGACGCTTCACATGCCTTGATTCAATCCACTGACAGCACGTCAACCCCTGTATACCACATCGCTCCAATTCACTCTATTCCTTGCCCTCCTTTCACCCTCCTGCATGTTCAGGAGGGTGAATATATATATATATATATATATATATATATATATATATATATATATATATATATATATATATATATATACAAATATATACAAATGGATTTGTATGTAGCATTTATCGATCTGGAGAAGGCATATGATAGAGTTGATAGAGATGCTCTGTGGAAGGTATTAAGAATATATGGTGTGGGAGGAAGCAGTGAAAAGTTTTTATCGAGGATGTAAGCATGTGTACGTGTAGGAAGAGAGGAAAGTGATTGGTTCTCAGTGAATGTAGGTTTGCGGCAGGGGTGTGTGATGTCTCCATGGTTGCTTAATTTGTTTATGGATGGGGTTGTTAGGGAGGTAAATGCAAGAGTTTTGGAAAGAGGGGCAAGTATGAAGTCTGTTGGGGATGAGAGAGCTTGGGAAGTGAGTCAGTTGTTGTTCGCTGATGATACAGTGCTGGTGGCTGATTCATGTGAAAAACTGCAGAAGCCTGGTGACTGAGTTTGGTAAAGTGTGTGACAGAAGAAAGTTAAGAGTAAATGTGAATAAGAGCAAGGTTATTAGGTACAGTAGGGTTGAGGGTCAAGTCAATTGGGAGGTGAGTTTGAATGGAGAAAAACTGGAGGAAGTGAAGTGTTTTAGATATCTGGAAGTGGATCTGGCAGCGGATGGAACCATGGAAGCGGAAGTGGATCATAGGGTGGGGGAGGGGGCAAAAATTCTGGGGGCCTTGAAGAATGTGTGGAAGTCGAGAACATTATCTCGGAAAGCAAAAATGGGTATGTTTGAAGGAATAGTGGTTCCAACAATGTTGTATGGTTGCGAGGCATGGGCTATGGATAGAGTTGTGCGCAGGAGGATGGATGTGCTCGAAATGAGATGTTTGAGGACAATGTGTGGTGTGAGGTGGTTTGATCGAGTGAGTAACGTAAGGGTAAGAGAGATGTGTGGAAATAAAAAGAGCGTGGTTGAGAGAGCAGAAGAGGGTGTTTTGAAGTGGTTTGGGCACATGGAGAGAATGAGTGAGGAAAGATTGACCAAGAGGATATATGTGTCGGAGGTGGAGGGAACGAGGAGAAGAGGGAGACCAAATTGGAGGTGGAAAGATGGAGTGAAAAAGATTTTGTGTGATCGGGGCCTGAACATGCAGGAGGGTGAAAGGAGGGCAAGGAATAGAGTGAATTGGAGCGATGTGGTATACCGGGGTTGACGGGCTGTCAGTGGATTGAATCAAGGCATGTGAAGAGTCTGGGGTAAACCATGGAAAGCTGTGTAGGTATGTATATTTGCGTGTGTGGACGTGTGTATATACATGTGTATGGGGGGGGTTGGGCCATTTCTTTCGTCTGTTTCCTTGCGCTACCTCGCAAACGCAGGAGACAGCGACAAAGTATAATAAAAAAAATAATAAAAATATATATATATATATATATATATATATATATATATATATATATATATATATATATAATATATATATATATATATATATATATATATATATATATATATATATATATATATATATATATATATATATATATATATATATATCATTTATATTCATTTTGCTTTATCGCTGTCTCCCGCGTTAGCGAGGTAGCGCAAGGAAACAGACAAAAGAATGGCCCAGTCCGCCCACATAAACATGTATATACATACATGTCCACACACACACAATATACATACCTATACATCTCAATGTACACATATATACTACACACACAGATATATACATATATACACATGTACATGATTCATACTGTCTGCCTTTATTTGTTCCCATCGCCACCTCGCCACACATGGAATAACAACCCCCTCCCCCCCTCATGTGTGCGAGGTAGCGCTAGGAAAAACAACAAAGGCCCCATTCATTCACACTCAGTCTCTAGCTGTCACGTAATAATGCACCGAAACCACAGCTCCCTTTCCACATCCAGGCCCCACACACTTTGCATGGTTTACCCCAGATGCTTCACATGCCCAGGTTCAATCCATTGACAGCACGTCGACCCCGGTATACCATATCGTCCCAATTCACTCTATTCCTTGCATGCCTTTCACCCTCCTGCATGTTCAGGCCCCGATCACTCAAAATCTTTTTCACTCCATCTTTCCACCTCCAATTTGGTCTCCCACTCCTCCTCGTTCCCTCCACCTCTGACACATATATCCTCTTGGTCAATCTTTCCTCACTCATTCTCTCCATGTGACCAAACCATTTCAAAACACCCTCTTCTGCTCTCTCAACCACACTCTTTTTATTTCAACACATCTCTCTCACCCTTACATTACTTAATCAAACCACCTCACACCACATATTGTCCTCAAACATCTCATTTCCAGCACATCCACCCTCCTGCGCACAACTCTATCCATAGCCCACGCCTCGCAACCATACAACATTGTTGGAACCACTATTCCTTCAAACATACCCATTTTTGCTTTCCGAGATAATGTTCTCGACTTCCAAACATTCCTCAAGGTTCCCAAAATTTTCGCCCCCTCCCCCACCCTATGATTCACTTCCGCTTCCATGCTTCCATCCGCTGCCAGATCCACTCCCAGATATCTAAAACACTTCACTTCCTCCAGCTTTTCTCCATTCAAACTTACCTCCCAATTGACTTGACCCTCAACCCTACTGTACCTAAAACCTTCCACAAAGCATCCCTATCAACTCTATCATATGCCTTCTCCAGATCCATAAATGCTACATACAAATCCATTTGTTTTTCTAAGTATTTCTCGCATACATTCTTCAAAGCAAACAACTGATCCACACATCCTCTACCACTTCTGAAACCACACTGCTCTTCCCCAATCTGATGCTCTGTACATGCCTTCACCCTCTCAATCAATACCCTCTCATATAATTTACCAGGAATACTCAACAAACTTATACCTCTGTAATTTGAGCACTCACTCTTATCCCTTTGCCTTTGTACAATGGCACTATGCAAGCATTCCGCCAATCCTCAGGCACCTCACCATGAATCATACATACATTAAATAACCTTACCAACCAGTCAACAATACAGTCACAACCTTTCTTAATAAATTCCACTGCAATGCCATCCAAACCTGCTGCTTTGCCAGCTTTCATCTTCCGTAAAGCTTTTACTACCTTTTCTCTGTTTACCAAATCATTTTCCCTAACCCTCTCACTTTGCACACCACCTCGACCAAGACACCCCATATCTGCCACTCTATCATCAAACACATTCAACAAACCTTCAAAATACTCACTCCATCTCCTTCTCACATCACCACTACTTGTTATCACCTCCCCATTAGCCAACTTCACTGAAGTTCCCATTTGCTCCCTTGTCTTACGCACTTTATTTACCTCCTTCCAAAACATCTTTTTATTCTCCCTGAAATTTAATGATACTCTCTCACCCCAACTCTCATTTGCCCTCTTCTTCACCTCTTGCACCTTTCTCTTGACCTCCTGCCTCTTTCTTTTATACCTCTCCCACTCATTTGCATTTTTTCCCTGCAAAAAATAGTTCAAATGCCTCTCTCTTCTCTTTCACTAATAATCTTACTTCTTCATTCCACCACTCACTACCTATTCTAATCAACCCACCTCCCACGCTTCTCATGCCACAAGCATCTTTTGCGCAAGCCATCACTGCTTCCCTAAATACATCCCATTCCTCCCCCACTCCCCTTACCTCCTTTGTTCTCACCTTTTTCCATTCTGTACTCAGTTTCTCATGGTACTTCCTCACACAAGTCTCCTTTCCAAGCTCACTTACTCTCACCACTCTCTTCATCCCAACAGTCTCTCTTCTTTTCTGAAAACCCCCACAAATCGTCACCTTTGCTTCCACAAGATAATGATCAGACACCCCTCCCGTTGCACCTCTCAGCACATTAACATCCAAAAGTCTCTCTTTCGTGCATCCATCAATTAACATGTACTCCAATAACGCTCTCTGGCCATCTCTCCTACTTACATACGTATACTTATGTATATCTCACTTTTTAAACCAGGTATTCCCAATCACCAGTCCTTTTTCAGCACATAAGTCTACAAGCTCTTCACCATTTCCATTTACAGCACTGAACACTCCATGTATACCAATTATTCCCTCACCTGCCACATTACTCACCTTTGCATTCAAAGCGAGGTAGCGTTAAGAACAGAGGACTGGGCCTTTTTTGGAATATCCTCACCTGGCCCCCTCTGTTCCTTTTTTGGAAAATTAAAAAAAAAAAGGAGAGGGAGGATTTCCAGCCCCCCGCTCCCTTCCCTTTTAGTCGCCTTCTACGACACGCAGGGAATACGTGGGAAGTATTCTTAATCCCCTATCCCCAGGGAAAATATATATATATATATATATATATATATATATATATATATATATATATTTTGTTCTCACCTTTTTCCATTCTGCACTCAGTCTCTCCTGGTACTTCCACACACAGGTCTCCTTCTCAAGCTCACTTACTCTCACCACCTTAGCCTCCACAAGATAATGATCAGACATCCCTCCAGTTGCACCTCTCAGCACATTAACATCCAAAAGTCTTTCTTTCGCACGCCTGTCAATTAACACGTATTCCAATAACGCTCTCTGGCCATCTCTCCTACTTACATAAGTACACTTATGTATATCTCGCTTTTTAAACCAGGTATTCCCAATCATCAGTCCTTTTTCAGCACATAAATCTACAAGCTCTTCACCATTTCCATTTACAACACTGAACACCCCATGTATACCAATTATTCCCTCAACTGCCACATTACTCACCTTTGCATTCAAATCACCCATCACTATAACCCGGTCTCGTGCATCAAAACCACTAACACACTCATTCAGCTGCTCCCAAAACACTTGCCTCTCTTGATCTTTCTTCTTACTTCTTACTACTTCTTACAACTACTTAGAAAAGCAAATGGATTTGTATGTAGCATTTATGGATCTGGAGAAGGCATATGATAGAGTTGATAGAGATGCTCTGTGGAAGGTATTAAGAATATATGGTGTGGGAGGCAAGTTGTTAGAAGCAGTGAAAAGTTTTTTATCGAGGATGTAAGGCATGTGTACGTGTAGGAAGAGAGGAAAGTGATTGGTTCTCAGTGAATGTAGGTTTGCGGCAGGGGTGTGTGATGTCTCCATGGTTGTTTAATTTGTTTATGGATGGGGTTGTTAGGGAGGTAAATGCAAGAGTTTTGGAAAGAGGGGCAAGTATGAAGTCTGTTGGGGATGAGAGAGCTTGGGAAGTGGGTCAGTTGTTGTTCGCTGATGATACAGCGCTGGTGGCTGATTCATGTGAGAAACTGCAGAAGCTGGTGACTGAGTTTGGTAAAGTGTGTGGAAAAAGAAAGTTAAGAGTAAATGTGAATAAGAGCAAGGTTATTAGGTACAGTAGGGTTGAGGGTCAAGTCAATTGGGAGGTGAGTTTGAATGGAGAAAAACTGGAGGAAGAAGTGTTTTAGATATCTGGGAGTGGATCTGGCAGCGGATGGAACCATGGAAGCGGAAGTGGATCATAGGGTGGGGGAGGGGGCGAAAATTCTGGGAGCCTTGAAGAATGTGTGGAAGTCGAGAACATTATCTCGGAAAGCAAAAATGGGTATGTATGAAGGAATAGTGGTTCCAACAATGTTGTATAGTTGCGAGGCGTGGGCTATGGATAGAGATGTGCGCAGGAGGATGGATGTGCTGGAAATGAGATGTTTGAGGACAATGTGTGGTGTGAGGTGGTTTGATCGAGTGAGTAACGTAAGGGTAAGAGAGATGTGTGTAAATAAAAAGAGCGTGCCCTGATTCAATCCACTGACACCATGTCAACCACGGTATACCACATCGATCCAATTCACTCTATTCCTTGCCCTTCTTTCACCCTCCTGCATGTTCAGGCTCCGATCACACCAAATCTTTTTCACTCCATCTTTCCACCTCCAATTTGGTCTCCCACTTCTCCTTGTTCCCTCCACCTCCGACACATATATCCTCTTGGTCAATCTTTCCTCACTCATTCTCTGCATGTGCACAAACCATTTCAAAACACCCTCTTCTGCTCTCTCAACCATGCTCTTTTTATTTCAACACATCTCTCTTACCCTTACGTTACTTACTCGATCAAACCACCTCACACCACACATTGTCCTCAAACATCTCATTTCCAGCACATCCATCCTCCTGCGCACAACTCTATCCATAGCCCACACCTCGCAACCATACAACATTGTTGGAACCACTATTCCTTCAAACATACCCATTTTTGCTTTCCGAGATAATGTTCTCGAATTCCACACATTCTTCAAGGCTCCCAGGATTTTCGCCCCCTCCCCCACCCTATGATCCACTTCCGCTTCCATAGTTCCATCCGCTGTCAGATCCACTCCCAGATATCTAAAACACTTTATTTCCTCCAGTTTTTCTCCATTCAAACTTACCTCCCAATTGACTTGACCCTCAACCCTACTGTACCTAATTACCTTGCTCTTATTCACATTTACTCTTAACTTTCTTCTTTCACACACTTTACCAAACTCAGTCACCAGCTTCTGCAGTTTCTCACATGAATCAGCCACCAGCGCTGTATCATCAGCGAACAAGAACTGACTCACTTCCCAAGCTCTCTCATCCCCAACAGACTTCATACTTGCCCCTCTTTCCAAAACTCTTGCATTCACCTCCCTAACAACCCCATCCATAAACAAATTAAACAACCATGGAGACATCACACACCCCTGCCGCAAACCTACATTCATTGAGAACCAATCACTTTCCTCTATTCCTACATGTACACATGCCTTACATCCTCGATAAAAACTTTTCACTGCTTCTAACAACTTGCCTCCCACACCATATGTTCTTAATACCTTCCACAGAGCATCTCTATCAACTCTATCATATGCCTTCTCCAGATCCATAAATGCTACATACAAATCCATTTGCGTTTCTAAGTATTTCTCACATACATTCTTCAAAGCAAACACATGATCCACACATCCTCTACCACTTCTGAAACCACACTGCTCTTCCCCAATCTGATGCTCTGTACATGCCTTCACCCTCTCAATCAATACCCTCCCATATAATTTACCAGGAATACTCAACAAACTTATACCTCTGTAATTTGAGCACTCACTCTTATCCCCTTTGCCTTTGTACAATGGCACTATGCACGTATTCCGCCAATCCTCAGGCACCTCACCATGAGTCATACATACATTAAATAACCTTATCAAACAGTAAATAATACAGTCACCCCCTTTTTTAATAAATTCCACTGCAATACCATCCAAACCTGCTGCCTTGCCG
Organism: Panulirus ornatus; assembly: GCF_036320965.1. Lineage (NCBI taxonomy): Eukaryota > Metazoa > Arthropoda > Malacostraca > Decapoda > Palinuridae > Panulirus > Panulirus ornatus. Next base: position 15,400,338 of record NC_092259.1, read on the forward strand.
GCTGTATATATATATATATATATCCCTGGGGATAGGGGATTAAGAATACTTCCCACGTATTCCCTGCATGTCGTAGAAGGCGACGAAAAGGGGAGGGAGCGGGGGGCTGGAAATCCTCCCCTCTCGGTTTTTTTTTCTTTTTTTTCAATTTTCCAAAAGATGGAACAGAGAATTGTGCCAGGTGAGGGTATTCCCTCAAAGGCCCAGTCCTCTGTTCTTAACGCTACCTCGCTAATGCGGGAAATGGCGAATAGTTTGAAAGAAAGAAAGAAAGATATATATATATATATATATATATATATATATATATATATATATATTTTTTTTTTTTTTTTTTTTTATACTTTGTCGCTGTCTCCCGCGTTTGCGAGGTAGCGCAAGGAAACAGACGAAAGAAATGGCCCAACCCCCCCCCATACACATGTACATACACACGTCCACACACGCAAATATACATACCTACACAGCTTTCCATGGTTTACCCCGGACGCTTCACATGCCTTGATTCAATCCACTGACAGCACGTCAACCCCTGTATACCACATCGCTCCAATTCACTCTATTCTTGCCCTCCTTTCACCCTCCTGCATGTTCAGGCCCCGATCACACAAAATCCTTTTCACTCCATCTTTCCACCTCCAATTTGGTCTCCCTCTTCTCCTCGTTCCCTCCACCTCCGACACATATATCCTCTTGGTCAATCTTTCCTCACTCATTCTCTCCATGTGCCCAAACCATTTCAAAACACCCTCTTCTGCTCTCTCAACCACGCTCTTTTTATTTCCACACATCTCTCTTACCCTTACGTTACTTACTCGATCAAACCACCTCACACCACACATTGTCCTCAAACATCTCATTTCCAGCACATCCATCCTCCTGCACACAACTCTATCCATAGTCCACGCCTCGCAACCATACAACATTGTTGGAACCACTATTCCTTCAAACATACCCATTTTTGCTTTCCGAGATAATGTTCTCGACTTCCACACATTCTTCAAGGCTCCCAGAATTTTCGCCCCCTCCCCCACCCTATGATCCACTTCCGCTTCCATGGTTCCATCCGCTGCCAGATCCACTCCCAGATATCTAAAACACTTCACTTCCTCCAGTTTTTCTCCATTCAAACTCACCTCCCAACTGAATTGACCCTCAACCCTACTGTACCTAATAACCTTGCTCTTATTCACATTTACTCTTAACTTTCTTCTTTCACACACTTTACCAAACTCAGTCACCAGCTTCTGCAGTTTCTCACATGAATCAGCCACCAGCGCTGTATCATCAGCGAACAACAACTGACTCACTTCCTAAGCTCTCTCATCCCCAACAGACTTCATACTTGCCCCTCTTTCCAAAACTCTTGCATTCACCTCCCTAACAACCCCATCCATAAACAAATTAAACAACCGTGGAGACATCACACACCCCTGCCGCAAACCTACATTCACTGAGAACCAATCACTTTCCTCTCTTCCTACACGTACACATGCCTTACATCCTCGATAAAAACTTTTCACTGCTTCTAACAACTTGCCTCCCACACCATATATTCTTAATACCTTCCACAGAGCATCTCTATCAACTCTATCATATGCCTTCTCCAGATCCATAAATGCTACATACAAATCCATTTGCTTTTCTAAATATTTCTCACATACATTCTTCAAAGCAAACACCTGATCCACACATCCTCTACAACTTCTGAAACCACACTGCTCTTCCCCAATCTGATGCTCTGTACATGCCTTCACCCTCTCAATCAATATCCTCCCATATAATTTGCCAGGAATACTCAACAAACTTATATCTCTGTAATTTGAGCACTCACTCTTATCCTCTTTGCCTTTGTACAATGGCACTATGCACGCATTCCGCCAATCCTCAGGCACCTCACCATGAGTCATACATACATTAAATAACCTTACCAACCAGTCAACAATACAGTCACCCCCTTTTTTAATAAATTCCACTGCAATACCATCCAAACCTGCTGCCTTGCCGCCTTTCATCTTCCGCAAAGCTTTTACTACCTCTTCTCTGTTTACCAACTCATTTTCCCTAACCCTCGCACTTTGCACACCACCTCGACCAAAACACCCTATATCTGCCACTCTATCATCAAACACATTCAACAAACCTTCAAAATACTCACTCCATCTCCTTCTCACATCACCACTACTTGTTATCACCTCCCCATTTGCGCCCTTCACTGAAGTTCCCATTTGCTCCCTTGTCTTACGCACTTTATTTACCTCCTTCCAGAACATCTTTTTATTCTCCCTAAAATTTAATGATACTCTCTCACCCCAACTCTCATTTGCCCTTTTTTTCACCTCTTGCACCTTTCTCTTGACCTCCTGTCTCTTTCTTTTATACGTCTCCCACTCAATTTCATTTTTTCCCTGCAAAAATCGTCCAAATGCCTCTCTCTTCTCTTTCACTAATACTCTTACTTCTTCATCCCACCACTCACTACCCTTTCTAATCAACCCACCTCCCACTCTTCTCATGCCACAAGCATCTTTTGCGCAATCCATCACTGATTCCCTAAATACATCCCATTCCTCCCCCACTCCCCTTACTTCCATTGATGGAGAGAGATGGGTGATTATTGGTGCATATGCACCTGGGCATGAGAAGAAAGATCATGAGAGGCAAGTGTTCTGGGAGCAGCTGAATGAGTGTGTTAGTGGTTTTGATGCACGAGACCGGGTTATAGTGTTGGGTGATTTGAATGCAAAGGTGAGTAATGTGGCAGTTGAGGGAATAATTGGTATACATGGGGTGTTCAGTGTTGTAAATGGAAATGGTGAAGAGCTTGTAGATTTATGTGCTGAAAAAGGACTGATGACTGGGAATACCTGGTTTAAAAAGCGAGATATACATAAGTATACTTATGTAAGTAGGAGAGATGGCCAGAGAGCGTTATTGTATTACGTGTTAATTGACAGGCCCGCGAAAGAGAGACTTTTGGATGTTAATGTGCTGAGAGGTGCAACTGGAGGGATGTCTGATCATTATCTTGTGGAGGCTAAGGTGAAGATTTGTATGGGTTTTCAGAAAAGAAGAGTGAATGTTGGGGTGAAGAGGGTGGTGAGAGTAAGTGAGCTTGGGAAGGAGACTTGTGTGAGGAAGTACCAGGAGAGACTGAGTACAGAATGGAAAAAGGTGAGAACAATGGATATATATTATATATATATATATATATATATATATATATATATATATATATATATATATATATATGGGAGTGGGAGGCTGGAAATCCTCACCTTTCATTTTCTTCTTTTAAACTTTCCAAAAGAAAGAACAGAGAAGGGGGCCAGGTGAGGATATTCCCTCAAAGGCACAGTCCTCTATTCTTAATCTTACCTCGCTAATGCGGGAAATGGCGAATAGTATGAATGAAAAAAAGAAGGATATATATATATATATATATATATATATATATATATATATATATATATATATATATATATATATATATATATATCACTACCTCGCAAATGCGGGAGACAGCGACAAAGCAAAATAAATAAATAAGTGGTAGAGGATGTGTGGATCAGGTGTTTGCTTTGAAGAATGTATGTGAGAAATACTTAGAAAAGCAAATGGATTTGTATGTAGCATTTATCGATCTGGAGAAGGCATATAATAGAGTTCATAGAGATGCTCTGTGGAAGGTATCAAGAATATATGGTGTGGGAGGCAAGTTGTCAGAAGCAGTGAAAAGTTTTTATCGAGGATGTAAGGCATGTGTACGTGTAGGAAGAGAGGAAAGTGATTGGTTCTCAGTGAATGTAGGTTTGCAGCAAGGGTGTGTGATGTCTCCATGGTTGTTTAATTTGTTTATGGATGGGGTTGTTAGGGAGGTGAATGCAAGAGTTTTGGAAAGAGGGGCAAGTATGAAGTCTGTTGTGGATGAGAGAGCTTGGAAAGTGAGTCAGTTGTTGTTCGCTGATGATACAGCGCTGGTGGCTGATTCATGTGAGAAACTGCAGAAGCTGGTGACTGAGTTTGGTAAAGTGTGTGAAAGAAGAAAGTTAAGAGTAAATGTGGATAAGAGCAAGGTTATTAGGTACAGTAGGGTTGAGGGTCAAGTCAATTGGGAGGTAAGTTTGAATGGAGAAAAACTGGAGGAAGTAAAGTGTTTTAGATATCTGGGAGTGGATCTGGCAGCGGATGGAACCATGGAAGCGGAAGTGGATCATAGGGTGGGGGAGGGGGCGAAAATCCTGGGAGCCTTGAAGAATGTGTGGAAGTCGAGAACATTATCTCGGAAAGCAAAAATGGGTATGTTTAAAGGAATAGTGGTTCCAACAATATTGTATGGTTGTGATGCGTGGGCTATGGATAGAGTTGTGTGCAGGAGGGTGGATGTGCTGAAAATGAGATGTTTGAGGACAATGTGTGGTGTGAGGTGGTTTGATCGAGTAAGTAACGTAAGGGTAAAAGAGATGTGTGGAAATAAAAAGAGCGTGGTTGAGAGAGCAGAGGAGGGTGTTTTGAAATGGTATGGGCACATGGAGAGAATGAGTGAGGAAAGATTGACCAAGAGGATATATGTGTCAGAGGTGGAGGGAACGAGGAGAAGTGGGAGACCAAATTGGAGGTGGAAAGATGGAGTGAAAAAGATTTTGAGTGATCGGGGCCTGAACATGCAGGAGGGTGAAAGGCGGGCAAGGAATAGAGTGAATTGGATCGATGTGGTATACCGGGGTTGACGTGCTGTCAGTGGATTGAATCAGTGCATGTGAAGCGTCTGGGGTAATCCATGGAAAGTTGTGTGGGGCCTGGATGTGGAAAGGGAGCTGTGGTTTCGGGCAATATTGCATGACAGCTAGAGACTGAGTGTGAATGAATGGGGCCTTTGTTGTCTTTTCCTAGCGCTACATTGCACACATGAGGGGGGAGGGGGATGGTATTCCATTTGTGGCGAGGTGGCGATGGGAATGAATAAAGGCAGACAGTGTGCATTGTGTGCATGGGTATATATGTATGTGCCTGTGTGTGTATATATATGTGTACATTGAGATGTACAGGTATGTATATTTGCATGTGTATGTATATGTATTTGTGCCACATGTATGTATATTTGTCACACATGGAATAACATCCCCTCCCCGCTCATGTGTGCGAGACAGAGCTAGGAAAAGACAACAAAGGCCCCATTCGTTCACACTCAGTCTCTAGCTGTCATGCAATAATGCCCGAAACCACAGCTCCCTTTCCACATCCAGGACCCACACAACTTTCCATGGATTACCCCAGACGCTTCACATGCCCTGATTCAATCCACTGACAGCACGTCAACCCCGCTATACCACATCGATCCAATTCACTCTATTCCTTGCCCGCCTTTCACCCTCCTGCATGTTCAGGCCCCGATCACACAAAATCTTTTTCACTCCATCTTTCCACCTCCAATTTGGTCTCCCACTTCTCCTCGTTCCCTCCACCTCCGACACATATATCCTCTTGGTCAATCTTTCCTTACTCATTCTCTCCATGTGCCCAAACCATTTCAAAACAACCTCTTCTGCTCTCTCAACCATGCTCTTTTTATTTCCTCACATCTCTCTTACCCTTACATTACTTACTCGATCAAACCACCTCACACCACACATTGTCCTCAAACATCTCATTTCCAACACATCCACCCTCCTGCGCACAACTCTATCCATAGCCCACGCCTCGCAACCATACAACATTGTTGGAACCACTATACCTTCAAACATACCCATTTTTGCTTTCCGAGATAATGTTCTCGACTTCCACACATTCTTCAAGGCTCCCGGGATTTTCGCCCCCTCCCCCACCCTGTGATTCACTTCCGCTTCCATGGTTCCATCCGCTGCCAGATCCACTCCCAGATATCTAAAACACTTCACTTCCTCCAGTTTTTCTCCATTCAAACTCACCTCCCAACTGACTTGACCCTCAACCCTACTGTACCTAATAACCTTGCTCTTATTCACATTTACTCTTAACTTTCTTCTTTCACACACTTTACCAAACTCAGTCACCAGCTTCTGCAGTTTCTCACATGAATCAGCCACCAGCGCTGTATCATCAGCAAACAACAACTGACTCACTTCCCAAGCTCTCTCATCCACAACAGACTTCATACTTGCCCCTCTTTCCAAAACTCTTGCGTTTACCTCCCTAACAACCCCATCCATAAACAAATTAAACAACCATGGAGACATCACACACCCCTGCCGCAAACCTACATTCACTGAGAACCAATCACTATCCTCTCTTCCTACACGTACACATGCCTTACATCCTCGATAAAAACTTTTCACTGCTTCTAACAACTTGCCTCCCACACCATATATTCTTAATACCTTCCACAGAGCATCTCTATCAACTCTATCATATGCCTTCTCCAGATCCATAAATGCTACATACAAATCCATTTGCTTTTCTAAGTATTTCTCACATACATTCTTCAAAGCAAACACCTGATCCACACATCCTCTACCACTTCTGAAACCACACTGCTCTTCCCCAATCTGATGCTCTGTACATGCCTTCACCCTCTCAATCAATACCTCCCATATAATTTACCAGGAATACTCAACAAACTTATACCTCTGTAATTTGAGCACTCACTCTTTGAGCACTCCCCTTTGCCTTTGTACAATGGCACTATGCACGCATTCCGCCAATCCTCAGGCACCTCACCATAAGTCATACATACATTAAATAACCTTACCAACCAGTCAATAATACAGTCACCCCCTTTTTTAATACATTCCACTGCAATACCATCCAAACCTGCTGCCTTGCCGGCTTTCATCTTCCACAAAGCTTTTACTACCTCTTCTCTGTTTACCAAATCATTTTCCCTAACCCTCTCACTTTGCACACCACCTCGACCAAAACACCCTAAATCTGCCACTCTATCATCAAACACATTCAACAAACCTTCAAAATACTCACTCCATCTCCTCACATCACCACTACTTGTTATCACTTCCCCATTTGCGCCCTTCACTGAAGTTCCCATTTGCTCCCTTGTCTTACGCACTTTATTTACCTCCTTCCAGAACATCTTTTTATTCTCCCTAAAATTTAATGATACTCTCTCACCCCAACTCTCATTTGCCCTTTTTCTCACCTCTTGCACCTTTCTCTTGACCTCCTGTCTCTTTCTTTTATACATCTCCCACTCAATTGCATTTTTTCCCTGCAAAAATCGTCCAAATACCTCTCTCTTCTCTTTCACTAATAATCTTACTTCTTCATCACAACACTCACTACCCTTTCTAATCAACCCACCTCCCACGCTTCTCATGCCACAACCATCTTTTGTGCAATCCATCACTGATTCCCTAAATACATCCCATTCCTCCCCCACTCCCCTTACTTCCATTGTTTTCACCTTTTTCCATTCTGTACTCAGTCTCTCCTGGTACTTCCTCACACAAGTCTCCTTCCCAAGCTCACTTACTCTCACCACTCTCTTCACCCCAACATTCACTCTTCTTTTCTGAAAACTCATACAAATCTTCACCTTAGCCTCCACAAGATAATGATCAGACATCCCTCCAGTTGCACCTCTCAGCACATCAACATCCAAAAGTCTCTCTTTCGCATGCCTGTCAATTAACACGTAATCCATTAATGCTCTCTGGCCATCTCTCCTACTTACATACATATACTTATGTATATCTCGCTTTTTAAACCAGGTATTCCCAATCACCAGTGCTTTTTCAGCACATAAATCTACAAGCTCTTCACCATTTCCATTTACAACACTGAACACCCCATGTATACCAATTATTCCCTCAACTGCCACATTACTCACCTTTGCATTCAAATCACCCATCACTATAACCTGGTCTCGTGCATCAAAACCACTAACACACTCATTTAGCTGCTCCCAAAACACTTGCCTCTCATGATCTTTCTTCTCATGCCCAGGTGCATATGCACCAATAATCACCCATCTCTCTCCATCAACTTTCAGTTTTACCCATATTAATCGAGAATTTAATTTTTTACATTCTATCACATACTCCCACAACTCCTGTTTCAGGAGTACTGCTACTCCTTCCCTTGCTCTTGTCCTCTCACTAACCCCTGACTTTACTCCCAAGACATTCCCAAACCACTCTTCCCCTTTACCCTTGAGCTTCGTTTCACTCAGAGCCAAAACATCCAGGTTCCTTTCCTCAAACATACTACCTATCTCTCCTTTTTTCACATCTTGGTTACATCCACACACATTTAGAAACCCCAATCTGAGTCTACGAGGAGGATGAGCACTCCCCGTGTGACTCCTTCTGTTTCCCATTTTTTAGAAAGTTAAAATACAAGGAGGGGAGGATTTCTGGCCCCCCGCTCCCATCCCCTCTAGTCGCCTTGATTTATATTTATTTACTATATTATACTTTGTCAATGTCTCCTGCGTTAGCATGGTAACGCAAGGAAACAGACGAAAGAATGGCCCAACCCAAACACATACACATGTATATACATACACGTCCACACACAGCACATATACATACCTATACATCTCAACGTATACATATATATACACACACAGACATATACATACATACACATATACATAATTCATACTGTCTGCCCTTATTCATTCCTGTCGCCACCCCGCCACACATGAAATGACAACCCCCTCCTTCCGCATGTGCGTGAGGTGGCGCTAGGAAAAGACAACAAAGGCCACATTCGTTCACACTCAGTCTTTAGCTGTCATGTATAATCCACCGAAACCACAGCTCCCTTTCCACATCCAGGCACCACAAAACTTTCCATGGCATATCCCAGACGCTTCACATGCCCTGGTTCAATACATTGACAGCACATCGACCCCAGTATACCACATCGTTCCAATTCACTCTATTCCTTGCACTCCTTTCACCCTCCTGCATGTTCAGGCCCCAATCACTCAAAATCTTTTTCACTCCATCTTTCCACCTCCAATTTGGTCTCCCACTTCTCCTCATTCCCTCCACCTCTGACACATATATCCTCTTGGTCAATCTTTCCTCACTCATTCTCTCCATGTGACCAAACCAATTCAAAACACCCTCTTCTGCTCTCTCAACCACACTCTTTTTATTACCACACATCTCTCTTACCCTTTCATTACTTACTCAATCAAACCACCTCACACCACATAGTGTCCTCAAACATCTCATTTCCAGTACATCCACCCTCCTCCGCACAACTCTATCTATAGCCCACGCCTTGCAACCATATAACAATTTTTAGAACCACTATTACCTTCAAACATACCCATTTTTGCTTTCCAAGATACCATTTTCGACTTCCACACATTTGTCAACGCTCCCAGAACTTTCGCCCCCTCCCCGACCCTATGATTCACTTCCGCTTCCATGGTTCCATCTGCTGCCAAATCCACTCCCAGATATCTAAAACACTTCACTTCCTCCAGTTTTTCTCCATTAAAACTTACCTCCCAATTGACTTGTCCCTCAACCCTACTGTGTCTAATAATCTTGCTCTTATTCACATTTACTCTCAGCTTTCTTCTTTCACACACTTTACCAAACTCAGTCACCAGCTTCTGCAGTTTCTCACATGAATCAGCCACCAGTGCTGTATCATCAGCGAACAACTGGCTCAGTTCCCAAGCTCTCTCATCCACAACAGACTGCATTCACCTCCCTAACAACCCCATCCATAAACAAATTAAACAACCATGGAGACATCACACACCCCTGCCGCAAACCAACATTCACTGAGAACCAATCACTTTCCTCTCTTCCTACACGTACACATGCCTTATATCCTCGATAAAAAGTTTTCACTGCTTCTACCAACTTACCTCCCACACCATATATTCTTAATATCTTCAACAGAGCATCTCTATCAACTCTATCATATGCCTTCTCCAGATCCATAAATGCTACATACAAATCCATTTGCTCTTCTAAGTATTTCTCACATACATTTTTTAAAGCAAACACCTGATCCACACATCCTCTACCACTTCTGAAACCACACTGCTCTTCCCCAATCTGATGCTCTGTACATGCCTTCACCCTCTCAATCAATACCCTCCCATATAATTTACCAGGAATACTCAACAAACTTATACCTCTGTAATTTGAGCACTCACTCTTATCCCCTTTGCCTTTGTACAATGGCACTATGCAAGCATTCCGCCTGTCCTCAGGCACCTCACCATGAGTCATACATACATTAAATAACCTTACCAACCAGTCAACAATACAATCACCCCCTTTTTAATAAATTCCACTGCAATAGCATCCAAACCTGCTGCCTTGCTGGCTTTCATCTTCCTCAAAGCTATTACTACCTCTTCTCTGTTTACCAAATCATTCTCCCTAACCCTCTCACTTTGCACACCACCTCGACCAAAACACCCTATATCTGCCACTCTATCATCAAGCACAGGGTGGGGAGGGGGTGAAGTTTCTGAGAACAATAAAGAATGTGTGGAAGGAGAGAACATTATCTCGGAAAGAAAAAATGGGTATGTTTGAAGGAATGGGCTATAGATCGGGTTATATGGAGGAGGATGGATGTGTTGGAAATTAAATGTCTGACGACAATATGTGGTGTGAGATGGTTTAATTGAGTAAGTAATGAAAGGGTAAGAGAGATGTGTGGAAATAAAAACTGTGTGGTTGAGAGAGCAGAAGAGGGTGTGCTGAAATGGTTTGGACATATGAAGCAAATGAGTAAGAAAAGATTGACAAAAAGGATATATGTGTCAGAGGAGGAGGGAAAAAGGAGAAACAGGAGACCAAAATGGAGGTGGAAGGATGGAGTGAAAAAGATTTTGAGCAATCAGAGCCTGGACTTACACAAGGTTGAAAGGTGTGCAAGGAATAAAGTGAAATGTGGTATACTGGGGTCGACGTGCTGTCAATGGACTGAACCAGGGAATGTGATACATTTGTGGTAAACCATGGAAAAGTCTGTGGGGCCTGGATGTGGATAAGGAGCTATAGTTTCGGTGCATTACACATGACAGCTAGAGACTGAATGTGAACGTATGTGACCTTTTTTGTCTATTTTCCTGGCCCTAACACACTGAAGGTGGGGTAGCTATGCTGTTTCCTGTGGGTGGAGTAACACCAGGAATGGGGGAAGGAAAGTAGGAATGAATATGCACATGTGTATAAATGTATATGTCTGTGTTGTATGTGTATATATGTATATATCAATATTATTCTCCACTATCCCTGGGGATAGGGGAGAAAGAATACTTCCACAAATTCCTCACGTGTCGTAGAAGGCGACTAAAGAGGACGGGAGTGGGGGGCTAGAAACCCTCCCCTCCCTATGTTTTAACTTTCTAAATGGGTAAACAGAAGAAGGAGTCATGCGGGGAGTGCTTATCCTCCTCGAAGGCTTAGACTGGGGTGTCTAAATGTGTGTGGATGTAACCAAGATGAGAAAAAAAGAGAGATAGGTAGTATGTTTGAGGAAAGGAACCTGGATGTTTTGGCTCTGAGTGAAATGAAGCTCAAGGGTAAAGGGGAAGAGTGGTTTGGGAATGTCTCAGGAGTAAAGTCAGGGGTTATTGAGAGGACAAGAGCAAGGGAATGAGTAGCACTACTCCTAAAACAGGAGTGGTGGGAGTATGTGATAGTGTAAGAAAGTAAACTCAAGATTGATATGGGTAAAACTGAAAGTGGATGGAGAGAGATGGCTGATTATTGGTGCATATGCACCTGGGCATGAGAAGAAAGATCATGAGAGGTAAGTGTTTTGGGAACAGCTGAGTGAGTGTGTCAGTAGTTTTGATGCATGAGACCAGGTTATAGTGATGTGATGGGTGATTTGAATGCAAAGGTGAGTAATGTGGCAGTTGAGGGAATAATTGGTGTACATGGGGTGGTCAGTGTTGTAAATGGAAATGGTGAAGAGCTTGTAGATTTGTGTGCTGAAATAGGACTGGTGATTGGGAATACCTGGTATAAAAAGAGAGATATACATAAGCATACATATGTAAGTAGAAGAGATGGCCAGAGAGCGTTACTGGATTACTTGTTAATTGATAGGCATGTGAAAGAGAGACTTTTGGATGTTAATGTGCTGAGAGGTGAAACTGGAGGAATCTCTGATCATTATCTTGTGGAGGCAAAGGTGAAGTTTTGTAGAGGTTTTTAGAAAAGAAGAGAGAATGTTGGGGTGAAGAGAGTGGTGAGAGTAAGTGAGCTTGGGAAGGAGACTTGTGTGAGGAAGTACCAGGAAAGACTGAGTGCAGAATGGAAAAAGGTGACACCAAAAGACGTAAGGGGAGTGGGGGAAGAAAGGGATGTATTTAAGGAAGCGGTGATGGCTTGCGCAAAAGGTGCTTGTGGCATGAGAAGCATGGGATGTGGGCAGATTAGAAAAGGTAGTGAGCGGTGGGATGAAGAAGTAAGATTATTAGTGAAAGAGAAGAAAGAAGCTTTTGGACAAGTTTTGCAAAGAAATAGTGCAAATGATGGGGAGATGAATAAAAGAAAGAGGCAGGTCAAGAGAAAGGTGCAGGAGGTGAAAAAAAGGGCAAATGAGAGTTGGGGTGAGAGAGTATCATTAAATTTTAGGAAGAATAAAAAGATGTTTTGGAAGGAGGTAAATAAAGTGAGTAAGACAAGAGAACAAATGGGAACATCAGTGAAGGCAGCTAATGGGGAGGTGATAACAAGTAGTGGTGATGTGAGGAGATGGAGTTAATATTTTGAAGTTTAGTTGAATGTGTTAGATGATTGAACGGCAGATATAGGGTGTTTTGGATGAGGTGGTGTGCAAAGTGCGAGGGTTAGGGAGAATGATTTGGTAAAGAGTAGAGGTAGTAAAAATGTTGCGGAGATGAAAGTCGGCAAGACGGCGAGTTTGGATGGTATTGCAGTGTATGTTATTAAAAAAGGAGGAGACTGAGTTGTTGACTGGTTGGTAAGGATATTTAATGTATGTATGACTCATGGTGAGATGCCTGAGGATTGGCGGAATGCATTCATAGTGCCATTCTACAAAGGCAAAGGGGACAAAGGTGAGTGCTCAAATTACAGAGGTATAAGTTTGTTGAGTATTCCTGGGAAATTATATGGGAGGGTACTGATTGAGAGAGTGAAGGCATGCACAGAGCATCAGATTGGGGAAGAGCAGTGTGCTTTCAGAAGTGGTAGAGGATGTGTGGATCAGGTGTTTCCTTTGAAGAATGTGTGTGAGAAACACTTAGAAAAGCAAATGGATTTGTATGTAGCATTTTTGGATCTGGAGAAGGCATATGATAAGAGTTGGTAGAGATGCTCTGTGGAAGGTATTAAGAATATATGGTGTGGGAGGCAAGTTATTAGAAGCAGTGAAAAGTTTTTATCGAAAATGTAAGGCATGTGTGCGAGTGGGAAGAGAGGAAAGTGATTGGTTCTCAGTGATTGTCAGTTTGCGATAGGGGTGCGTGATGTCTCCACGGTTGTTTAATTTGTTATGGATGGGGTTGTAAGGGAGGTGAATGCAACAGTTTTGAAAGAGAGGGGCATGTATGCAGTCTGTTGTGGATGAGAGAGCTTGGGAAGTGAGTCAGTTGTTGTTTGCTGATGATAAAGCGCTGGTGGCTGATTCGGGTGAGAAACTGCAGAAGCTGGTGACTGAGTTTGGTAAAGTGTGTGAAAGAAGAAAACTGAGAGTAAATGTGAATGAGAGCAAGGTTATTAGGTACAGTAGGGTTGAGGGTCAAGTCAATTGGGAGGTAAGATTGAATGGAGAAAAACTGGAGGAAGTGAAGTGTTTTATACATTTGTGAGTGGATGTGGCAGTGGATGGAACCAAGGAAACGAAAGTGACTCACAGGGTGGGGGAGGGGGTGAAAGTTCTGGAAGCGTTAAAAAATGCGTATGTGAAGGGAACGAAGCAAAGCGGGAGACCAAATTGGAGGTGGAAAGATGGAGTAAAAAAGATTTTGAGTGATCAGGGCCTGAACATGCAGTAGGGTGAAAGGCGTGCGAGGAATAGAGTGAATTGGAACGATATGGTATACCGGGGTCAACGTGCTGTCAATTGATTGAACCAGCGCATGTGAAGCGTCTGGGGTAAACCATAGAAAGTTTTATGTGTCCTGCATGTGGAAAGGGAGCTGTTTCGGAGCATTATACATGATAGCTAGAGACTGAGAGTGAACGAATGTGGCCTTTGCTGTCTTTCCTTGTGCTACCTCGCACATATGCGGGGGGAGGGGGTTCTCATTTCATGTGTGGTAGGGTGGCGATGGGAATGAATAAGGGCAGACAGTATGAATTATGTACATGTGTATATATGTATATGTCTGAGTGTGTATATATATGTAGCAGACAGTAAGAATTATGTACATATGTATATATGTATATGTCTGAGTGTGTATATATATATGTATATATTGAGATGTATATTTATTTATATTCATTTTGCTTTGTCGCTGTCTCCCGCATTTGCAAGGTAGCGCAAGGAAACAGACGAAAGAAATGGCCCAACCCACCCCCATACACAATGTATATACACACACGTCCACACACGCAAATATACATACCTATACATCTCAATGTACACATATATATACATACACAGACACATACATATATACCCATGCACACAATTCACACTGTCTGCCCCCATTCACTCCCATCGCCACCTCGCCCCACATGGCAACCTTCCCCCTCCCCCCTCATGTGTGCGAGGTAGCACTAGGAAAAGACAACAAAGGGCCCATTCGTTCACACTCAGTCTCTAGCTGCCACGCAATAATGCCCGACACCACAGCTCCCTTTCCACATCCAGGCCCCACACAACTTTCCATGGTTTACACCAGACGCTTCACATGCCGATTCAATCCACTGACAGCGCGTCAACCCCGGTATACCACATCGATCCAATTCACTCTATTCCTTGCCCTCCTTTTACCCTCCTCCATGTTCAGGCCCCGATCACACAAAATCTTTTTCACTCCATCTTTCCACCTCCAATTTGGTCTCCCACTTCTCCTCATTCTCTCCACCTCCGACACATATATCCTCTTGGTCAATCTTTCCTCACTCATTCTCTCCATGTGCCTAAACCACTTCAAAACACCCCCCTCTGCTCTCTCAACCACGCTCTTTTTATTTCCACACATCTCTCTTACCCTTACATTACTTACTCGATCAAACCACCTCACATTGTCCTCAAACATCTCATTTCCAGCACATCCACCCTCCTGCACACAACTCTATCCATAGCCCATGCCTCGCAACCATACAACATTATTGGAACCACTATTCCTTCAAACATACCCATTTTTAATTTCTGAGATAATGTTCTCGACTTCCACACATTCTTCAAGGCTCCCAGGATTTTCGCCCTCTCCCCCACCCTACGATCCACTTCTGCTTCCATGGTTCCATCCGCTGCCAGATCCACTCCCAGATATCTAAAACACTTTACTTCCTCCAGTTTTTCTCCATTCAAACTTACCTCCCAATTAACTTGACCCTCAACCCTACTGTACCTAATAGCCTTGCTCTTATTCACATTTACTCTTAACTTTCTTCTGTCACACACTTTACCAAACTCAGTCACCAGCTTCTGCAGTTTCTCACATGAATCAGCCACCAGCGCTGTATCATCAGCGAATAACAACTGACTCACTTCCCAAGCTCTCTCATCCACAACAGACTTCATACTTGCCCCTCTTTCCAAAACTCTTGCATTCACCTCCCTAACAACCCCATCCATAAACAAATTAAACAACCATGGAGACATCACACACTCCTGCCGCAAACCTACATTCACTGAGAACCAATCACTTTCCTCTCTTCCTACACGTACACATGCCTTACATCCTCGATAAAAACTTTCACTGCTTCTAACAACTTGCCTCCCACACCATATATTCTTAACACCTTCCACAGAGCATCTCTATCAACTCTATCATATGCCTTCTCCAGATCCATAAATGCTACATACAAATCCATTTGCTTTTCTAAGTATTTCTCACATACATTCTTCAAAGCAAACACCTGCTCCACACTTCCTCTACCACTTCTGAAACCACACTGCTCTTCCCCAATCTGATGCTCTGTACATGCCTTCAACCTCTCAATCAATACCCTCCCATATAATTTACCAGGAATACTCAACAAACTTATACCTCTGTAATTTGAGCACTCACTCTTATCCCCTTTGCCTTTGTACAATGGCACTATGCACGCATTCCGCCAGTCCTCAGGCACCTCACCATGAGTCATACATACATTAAATAACCTTACCAACCAGTCAACAATACAGTCACCCCTTTTTAATAAATTCCACTGCAATACCATCCAAACCTGCTGCCTTGCTGGCTTTCATCTTCAGCAAAGCTTTTACTACCTCTTCTCTGTTTACCAAATCATTTTCCCTAACCCTTTCACTTTGCACACCACCTCGACCAAAACACCCTATATCTGCCACTCTATCATCAAACACATTCAACAAACCTTCAAAATACTCACTCCATCTCCTTCTCACATCACCACTACTTGTTATCACTTCCCCATTTGCGCCCTTCACTGAAGTTCCCATTTGCTCCCTTGTCTTATGCACTTTATTTACCTCCTTCCAGAACATCTTTTTATTCTCCCTAAAATTTAATGATACTCTCTCACCCCAACTCTCATTTGCCCTCTTTTTCACCTCTTGCACCTTTCTCTTGACCTCCTGTCTCTTTCTTTTATATATCTCCCACTCAATTGCATTTTTTCCCTGCAAAAATCATCCAAATGCCTCTCTCTTCTCTTTCACTAATAATCTTACTTCTTCATCCCACCACTCACTACCCTTTCTAATCAACCCACCTCCCACTCTTCTCATGCCACAAGCATCTTTTGTGCAATCCATCACTGATTCCCTAAATACATTCCACTCCTCCCCCACTCCCCTTACTTCCATTGATCTCACCTTTTTCCATTCTGTACTCAGTCTCTCCTGGTACTTCCTCACACAAGTCTCCTTCTCAAGCTCACTTACTCTCACCACCCTCTTCACCCCAACATTCACTCTTCTTTTCTGAAAACCCATACAAATCTTCACCTTAGCCTCCACAAGATAATGATCAGACATCCCTCCAGTTGCACCTCTCAGCACATTAACATCCAAAAGTCTCTCTTTTGCATATATATATTTATATATATTCATATATAAATTCCTGGGGATAGGGGAGAAAGAATACTTCCCAAGCACTCCCCACATGTTGATGAAGGCGACTAAAGGGGACAGGAGCAGGGTGCTAAAAACCCTCCCATCCTCTTATTTTAACTTTCTAAAAGGGAAAACAAAGAAGGAGTCACGTGGGGAGTGCTCATCCTCCTCGAAGGCTCAGATTGGAGTGTCTAAATGTGTGTGGATGTAACCAAGATGAGAAATAGGAGAGATAGGTAGTATGTATGAGGAAAGGAATCTGGATGTTTTGGCTCTGAGTGGAATGAAGCTCAAGGGTAAAGGGGAAGAGTGGTTTGGGAATGTTTTGGGAGTCAAATCAGGGGTTGGTGAGAGGACAAGAGCAAAGGAAGGAGTAGCATAACTCCTGAAGCAGGAGTTGTGGGACTATGTGATAGAGTGTAAGAAAGCAAACTCTAGATTGACATGGGTAAAACTGAAAGTGGATGGAGAGAGATGGGTGATCATTGGGGACTGCATGTGATCGGGTTAGAGTGATGGGTGATTTCAATGCAAAGCTGAATAATGTGGCAGTTGAGGGAATAATTGGTGTACATGGGGTGATCAGTGTTGTAAATGGAAATGGTGAAGAGCTTGTAGATTTCTGCTGATAAAGGACTGGTGAATACCTGGTTTAAAAAGAGAGATATACATAAGTATACGTATGTAAGTAGGAGAGATGGCCAGAGAGCATTGTTGGAATACATGTCAATTGATGGGAGTGTGAAAGAGACTTCTGGATGTTAATGTGCTGAGAGGTGCAACTGGAGAGATGTCTGATCATCATCTTGTGGAGGCGAAGGTGAAGATTTGCAGAGGTTTTCAGAAAAGAAGAGAGAATGTTGGGGTGAAGAGAGTGGTAAAAGTAAGCGAGCCTGGGAGGAGACTTGTGTGAGGAAGTACCAGGAGAGACTGAGTGTAGAATGGAAAAAGGTGAGAGCAAAGGACGTAAGTGGAGTGGAGAAGGAATGGGATATATCTAGGGAAGCAGTGATGGCTTGTGCAAAAGATGCTTGTGGCATGAGAAATGTGGGAGGTAGGTACATCAGAAAGGGTAGTGAGTGGTGGGATGAAGAAGTAAGATTATTAGTGAAAGAGAAAAGAGAGGCATCTGGGCAATTTTTGCAGGGAAATATTGGAAATGACTATAAAAGAAAGAGGTAAGAGGTCAAGAGAAAGGTGCAAGAGGTGAAAAAGAGGGCAAATGAGAGTTGGGGTGAGAGAGTATAATCAAATTTTAGGGAGAATAAAAAGATGTTTCGGAAGGAGGTAAATAAAATGCATAAGACATGAGAAGTAGTGGGAACATTGGTGAAGGGGGCTAATGGGGAGGTAATAACAAGTAGTGGTGATGTGAGAGGGAGATGGAGTGAGTATATTGAAGGTTTGTTGAATGTATCAGATGATAGAGTGCCAGATATAGGGTGTTTTGGTCGAGGTGATAAGCGAAGTGAGAGGGTCAGGGAGAATGGTTTGGTAAACAGAGAAGAGATAGTGAAAGCTTTGCGGAAGATGAAAGCCGGCAAGACGGTGGGTTTGGGTGGTATTGCAGTGGAAACTATTAAAAAAGCGGGTGACTGTGATGTTGACTGGTTGGTGAGGATATTCAATGTATGTATGACTCATGGTGAGGTGCCTGAGGATTGGCAGAATGCATGCATAGTGCCATTGTACAAAGGCAAAGGGGATAAAGGTGAGTGTTCAAATTATAGAGGTATAAGTTTGTTGAGTATTCCTGGGAAATTATATGGCAGGGTATTGATTGAGAGGGTGAAAGCATGTACAGAGCATCAGATTGGGGAAGAGCAGTGTGGTTTCAGAAGTGGTAGAGGATGTGTGTATCAGGTGTTTGCTTTGAAGAATGTATTGAGAAAAACTTAGGAAAACAGATGGTTTTGTATGTAGCATTTATGGATCTGGAGAAGGCATATGATAAGAGTTGATAGAGATGCTCTGTAGAAGGCATTAAGAGTATACGGTGTAGGAGGTAAGTTGCTAGAAGCAGTGAAAAGTTTTTATCAAGGATGTATGGCATATGTACGAGTAGGAAGAGAGGAAAGTGATTGGTTCCCAATAAATGTCAGTTTGCAGCAGGGGTGCGTGATGTCTCCATGGTTGTTTAATTTGTTTATGGATGGGGTTGTTAGGGAGGTAAATGCAACAATTTTGGAGAAGGGGCAATCATGCAGTCTGTTGTGGATGAGAGGGCTTGGGAAGTGAATCAGTTGTTGTTTGCTGATGATACAGCACTGGTGGTTGATTCGGGTGAGAAACTGCAGAAGCTGGTGAATGAGTTTGGTAAAGTGTGTGAAAGAAGAAAACTGAGAGTAAATGCGAATAGGAGCAAGGCTATTAGGTTCAGTAAGGTTGAAGGACAAGTCATTTGGGAGGTACGTTTGAATGGAGAAAAACTGGAGGAAGTGAAGTGTTTTAGATATCTGGGAGTGGACTTGGCAGCGGATGGAACCTTGGAAGTAGAAGTGAGTCACAGGGTGGGGGAGGGAGCAAAGGTTCTAGGAGTATTGAAGAATGTGTGGAAGGTGAGAACGTTATCTTGGAGAGCAAAAATTGGTATGTATGAAGGATTAGTGGTTCCAACAATATCATATGGTTGCAAGGTGTGGGATATAGATAGAGTTGTGTGGAGGAGGGTGGATGTGTTGGAAATGAGATGTTTGAGGACAATATGTGGTGTGAGGTGGTTTGACTGAGTAAGTAATGAAAGGGTAAGAGAGATGTGTGGTAATAAAAAGAGTGTGGTTGAGAGAACAGAGGAGGGTGTATTGAAATGGTTTGGTTACAAGGAGAGAATGAGTGAGGAAATATTGACAAAGAGGATATATGTGTCAGAAGTGGAGGGAGTGAGGAGAAGTGGGAGACCAAATTTCAATGGATTGAACCAGGGCATGTGAAGTGTCTGGGGTAAAACATGAAAGTTGTGTGGGGCCTGGATGTGGAAAGGGAACGGTGGTTTCGGTACATTATACATGACAGCTAGAGACTGAGTGTGAATGAATGTGGCCAATTTGTTGTCTTTTCCTAGTGCTACCGTGCGCATATGTGGGGGAAGGGGCTTTTCATTTCATGTGTGGCGGGGTGGCGATGGGAATGAATAAGGGCAGACAGTATGAATTATGTACATGTGTATAAATGTATATGTCTGTGTGTATATATATGTATACGTTGAGATGTATATGTATGTATATGTGCATAAGTGGACGTATATGTATGTATGTACACGGGTATGTGGATGGGGTAGGCCATTCTTTCATCTGTTTCCTTGCACTACCTCGCTAACGCGGGAGACAGCAATAAAGTATAATAAATAAAATGAATATATCCTTGGGGATAGGGGAGAAAGAATACTTCCCATGCATTCCTCACGTGTCATAGAAGGGAAGGGGGGCAGGGGGCTAAAACCCTCCCATCCTTGTATTCTAACTTTCTTAAAGGTGAAACAGGAGTCACGTGGGGAGTGCTCATCCTCCTCAAAGGCTCAGATTGGGGTGACGAAATGAGTGTGGATGTAACCAAGATGAGAAAAAAGGAGAGACAGGTAGTGTATTTGAGGAAAGGAGCCTGGATGTTTTGGCTCTGAGTGAATCAAAGCTCAAGGGTAAAGGGGAAGAGTGGTTTGGGAATGTTCAGGGAGTAAAGTCAGGGGTTGGTGAGAGGACAAGAGCAAGGGAAGGAGTAGCACTACTCCTGAAACAGGAATGTTGGGAGTATGCAATGGAGTGTAAGAAAGTAATCTCTAGATTGATATGGGTAAAACTGAAAGTGGATGGAGAGAGAATGGGTGATTATTGGTGCATTTGCACCTGGACATGAGAAGAAAGATCATGAGAGGCAAGTGTTAGGAAGCAGCTGAGTGAGTGTGTTAGTAGTTTTGATGCACGAAACAGAGTTATAGAGTTGGGTGATTTGAATGCAAATATGAGTAATGTGACAGTTGAGGGAATAATTGGTGTACATGTGGTGTTCAGTGTTGTAAGTGGAAATGGTGAAGAGCTTGTAGATTTGTGTGCTGAAAAAGGACAGGTGATTGGCACTACCTAGTTTAAAAAGTATACGTATACGTATGTAAGTAGGAGAGATGGCCAGAGAGCGTTATTGGATTATGTGCTAATTGATAGGCATGTGAAAGAAAGAGACTTTTCGATGTTACTGTGCTGAGAGGTGCAACTGGAGGGATGTCTGATCATTATCTTGTGGAGGCTAAGGTGAAGATTTGTAGATGTTTTCAGAAGAGAGGAGAGAATGTTGGGGTGAATAGAGAGATGAGAGTAAGTGAGCTTGGGAAGGAGACTTATGTGAGGAAGTACCAGGAGAGACTAAGCACAGAATGGAATTAGGTGAGAGTAAAGGACGTTAGGGGAGTGGGGAAGGAATAGGACGTATTTAGGGAAGCAGTGATGGCTTGCGCAAAGCATGCTTGAGGCATGATAAGTGTGGGAGGTGGGCAGATTAGAAGGGGTAGTGAGTGGTGGGATGAAGAAGTAAGCTTATTAGTGAAAGAGGAGAGAGGCATTTGGACAATTTTTGCAGGGAAATAATGTAAATAACTGGGAGATGTATAAAAGAAAGAGGCAGGAGGTCAAGACAAAGGTGCAAGAGGCGGAAAAGAGGGCAAATGAGAGTTGGGGAGAGAATCATTAAATTTTAGGGAGAATAAAAAGATATATCGGAAGGAGGTAAATAAAGTGCGTAAGACAAGAGAACAAATGGGAACATCAGTGAAGGGGGCAGATGGAGAGGTAATAACAAGCAGTGGTGATGTGAGGAGATGGAGTGAGTACTTTGGAGGTTTGTTGAACGTGTTTGATGATAGAATGGCAGATATGGGGTGTTTTGGCCAATGAGGTTTACAAAGTGAGAGGGTTAGGGAGAATGATTTGGTAAACAGAGAAAAGGTAGTAAAAGCTTTGCAGAAGATGAAAGCTGGCAAGGCAGCAGATTTGGATAGTATTGCAGTGGAATCTATTAAAAAAGGGGGTTATTGCAGTAATGATTGGTTGGTAAGGATATCTAATGTATGTAAGACTCATGGTGAGGTGCCTGAGGATTCCCGGAATGCTTGCATAGTGCCATTGTACAAAGGCAAAGGGGATAAAGGTGAGTGCTCAAATTAAAGAAGTATAAGTTTGTTGAGTATTTCTGGGAAATCATATGGGAGGGTATTGATTGGGAGGGTGAGGGCATGTACAGTGCATCAGTTTGGGGAAGAGCAGTGTGGTTTCAAATTGGTAAAGGGTGTGTGGATCAAGTGTTTGCTTTGAAGAATGTATGAGAGAAATACTTAGAAAAGCAAATGGATTTGTGTGTAGCATTTATGGCTCTGGAGAAGGCATATGATAGAGTTGATAGAGATGCTTTGTGGAAGGTATTAAGACTATATGGTGTGGGAGGCAAGTTGTTAGAAGCAGTGAAAAGTACAAGTAGGAAAAGAGAAAAGTGATTGGTTCTCAGTGAATGTCAGTTTGCGGCAGGGATGCGTGAAGTGTCCATGGTTGTTTAATTTGTTTATGGATGGGGTCGTTAGGGAGGTGAATGCAAGAGTTTTGGAGAGAGGGGCAAGTATGGAGTCTGTTGTCAATGAAAGGGCTTCGGAAGTGAGTCAGTTGTTGTTCGCTGATGATACAGCGCTGGTGGCTGATTCAGGTGAGAAATTGCAGAAGCTGATAACTGAGTTTGGTAAAGTGTGTGAAAGAAGAAAGCTGAGAATAAATGTGAATAAGAGCAAGGTTATTAGGTACAGTAGTGTTGAGGAACAAGTCAATTGGGAGGAAAGTTTGAATGGAGAAAAACTGGAGGAAGTGAAGTGTTCTGTGAGTGGATTTGGCAGCGAAAGGAGCCATGGAAGCGGAAGTGAGTCATAGGGTGGGGGGAAGGGGCGAAAGTTCTAGGAGCGTTGAGAAATGTGTGGAAGGCGAGAACATTATGCTAAACAGCAAAAATGGACATGTTTGAAGGAATAGTGGTTCCAGCAATGTTATATGGTTGCAAGGTGTAGGCTATAGATAGAGTTGTGTGGAGGAGGGTGGATGTGCTGGAAATGAGATGTTTGAGGACAATATTTGGTGTGAGGTGGTTTCATCAATAAGTAATGAAAGGGTGAGAGAGATATGTGGTAGTAAAGAGTGTGGTTGAGAGAGCAGAAGAGGGTGTTTTGAAATGGTTTGGTCACATGGAGAAAATGAGAGAGGAAAGATTGACAAAGAGGATATATGTTTCAGAGGTGGAGGGAACGAGAAGTGGGAGACCGAATTGGAGGTGGAAGGATGGAGTAAAAAAGATTTTGAGCGATCGGAGCCTGAGCATGCAGGAGGGTGAAAGGCGTGCAAGGAATAGAGTGAACTGGAACGATGTGGTATACCAGGGTCGACTTGCTGTCAATGGATTGAACCAGGGAATGTAAAGAGTCTGGGGTTAACCATGGAAAGTTCTGTGGAGCCTGGATGTGGAAAGGGAGCTGTGGTTTTGGTACATTATACATGACAGCTAGAGACTGAGTGTGAACAAATGTGGCCTTTGTTGTCTTTTCCTAGTGCTACTTCTCACGCATACGGTGTGTGTGTGTGTGTGTGTGTGTGTGTGTGTGTGTGTGTGTGTGTGTGTGTGTGTGTGTGTGTGTTTCATTTTGTGTGTGGCGGGGTGGCAACAGGAATGAATGCAGGCAACAAGTATGAAATATGTACATGTTTATATATGTATATGTCTGTTTATGTATATATATATGTATACATTGAAATGTATAGGTATATGTGTATGTGTAGACGTGTATGTATATGCTTGTGTATGTGGGTGGGTTGGGCCATTCTTTTGTCTGTTTCCTTGCGCTACCTTGCTAATGCGGGAGACAGCGACAAAGGATAATAAATAAATAAAAATATTTTATTACACTTTGCCGCTGTCTCCTGCGTTAGTGAGATGTGCAAGGAAATAGATGAAAGAATGGCCCAACCCACCCACATACACATGTATATACATACACGTGCACACAGGCACATATATATAACTATAAATCTCAATGTATACATATATATACACACACAGACATATACATATATACACATGTACATAATTCATACTGTCTGCCCTTATTCATTCCCGTGGCCACCCAGCCAAACATGAAATGACAATCCCCTCCCTTTGCATGTGCACGAGGTAGCACTAGAAGACAACAAAGACCACATTCGTTCACACTCAGTCTAGCTGTCATGTATAATGCACCGAAACCACAGCTCCCTTTCCACATCCAGGTCCCAAAAAACTTTCCATGGTTTACCCCAGATGTTTCACATGCCCTGGTTCAATCCGTTGACAGCACGTCGATCCCGGTATACCACATCGTTCCAATTCACTCTATTCCTTGCACGTCTTTCACCCTCCTGCATGTTCAGGCCTCGATCACTCAAAATCTTTTTCACTTCAACTTTCCACCTCCAATATGGTCTCCCACTTCTCCTCGTACCCTCTACCTCTGACACATATACCCTCTTGGTCAATCTTTCCTCACTTATTCCCTCCATCAGACCAAACCATTTCAAAACACCCTCTTCTGCTCTCTCAACCACACTCTTTTTATTACCACATATCTCTCTTACCTATCCCCAGGGATAGGTAAGAGAGATATTCTTTCTGCCCTATCCCTGGGGATAGAGGAGAAAGAATACTTCCCACGCATTCCTCACGTGTCGTAGAAGGCGACTAAAGGGGACAGGAGCAGGGGGCCAGAAACCCTCCCCTCCTTGTATTTCAACTTTCTAAAAGGGGAAACAGAAGAAGGAGTCACGCGAGGAGTGCTCATCCTCCTCGAAGGCTCAGATTGAGGTGTCTAAATGTGTGTGGATGTAACCAAGATGAGAAAAAAGGAGAGATAGGTAGTATGTTTGAGGAAAGGAACCTGGATGTTTTGGCTCTGAGTGAAACGAAGCTTAAGGGTAAAGGGGAAGAGTAGTTTGGGAATGTCTTGGGAGTAAAGTCAGGGGTTAGTGAGAGGACAAGAGCAAGGGAAGGACTAGCACTACTCCTGAATCAGGAGTTGTGGGAGTATGTGATAGAGTGTAAGAAAGTAAATTCTAGATTGATATGGGTAAAACTAAAAGTTGATGGAAAGAGATGGGTGATTATTGGTGCATATGCACCTGGGCATGAGAAGAAAGATCATGAGAGGCAAGTGTTTTGGGAGAAGCTGAATGAGTGTGTTAGTGGTTTTGATGCACGAGACCGGGTTATAGTGATGGGTGATTTGAATGCAAAGGTGAGTAATGTGGCAGTTGGAGGAATAATTGGTATACATGGAGTGTTCAGTGTTGTAAATGGAAATGGTGAAGAGCTTGTAGATTTATGTTCTGAAAAAGGACTGGTGATTGGGAATACCTGGTTTAAAAAGCGAGATATACATAAGTATACGTATGTAAGTAGGAGAGATGGCCAGGGAGCGTTATTGGATTACGTGTTAATTGACAGACGCACGAAAGAGACTTTTGGATGTTAATGTGCTGAGAGGTGCACCTGGAGGAATGTCTGATCATTAGCTTGTGGAGGCGAAGGTGAAGATTTGTGGGGGTTTTCAGAAAAGAAGAGAGAGTGTTGGGGTGAAGAGAGTGGTGAGAGTAAGTGAGCTTGGGAAGGAGACTTGTGTGAGGAAGTACCAGGAGAGACCGAATACAGAATGGAAAAAGGTGAGAACAAAGGAGGTAAGGGGAGTGGGAGAGGAATGGGATGTATTTAGAGAAGCAGTGATGGCTTGCGCAAAAGATGCTTGTGGCATGAGAAGCGTGGGAGGTGGGTTGATTAGAAAAGGTAGTGAGTGGTGGGATGAAGAAGTAAGATTATTAGTGAAAGAGAAGAGAGAGGCATTTGGACGATTTTTGCAGGTAAAAAATGCAAATGAGTGGGAGAGGTATAAAAGAAAGAGGCAGGAGGTCAAGAGAAAGGTGCAAGAGGTGAAAAAGAGGGCAAATGAGAGTTGGGGTTAGAGAGTATCATTTAAATTTCAGGGAGAATAAAAAGATGTTTTGGAAGGAGGTAAATAAAGTGCGTAAAACAAGGGAGCAAATGGGAACTTCAGTGAAGGGGGCAAATAGGAGGTGATAAAAAGTAGTGGTGATGTGAGAAGGAGATGGAGTGAGTATTTTGAAGGTTTGTTGAATGTGTTTGATGATAGAGTGGCAGATATAAGGTGTTTTGGTCGAGGTGGTGTGCAAAGTGAGAGGGTTAGGGAAAATGATTTGGTATATAGAGAAGAGGTAGTAAGAGCTTTACGGAAGATGAAAGCTGGCAAGGCAGCAGGTTTGGATGGTATTGCAGTGGAATTTATTAAAAAAGGGGGTGACTGTATTGTTGACTGGTTGGTAAGGTTATTTAATGTATGTATGATTCATGGTGAGGTGCCTGAGGATTGGCGGAATGCTTGCATAGTGCCATTGTACAAAGGCAAAGGGGATAAAAGTGAGTGCTCAAATTACAGAGGTATAAGTTTGTTGAGTATTCCTGGTAAATTATATGAGAGGGTATTGATTGAGAGGGTGAAGGCATGTACAGAGCATCAGATTGGGGAAGAGCAGTGTGGTTTCAGAAGTGATAGAGGATGTGTGGACCAGGTGTTTTCTTTGAAGAATGTATGTGAGAAATACTTAGAAAAACAAATGGATTTGTATGTAGCATTTATGGATCTGGAGAAGGCATATGATAGAGTTGATAGAGATGCTCTGTGGAAGGTTTTAAGAATATATGGTGTGGGAGGTAAGTTGTTAGAAGCAGTGAAAAGTTTTTATCGAGGATGTAAGGCATGTGTACGTGTAGGAAGAGAGGAAAGTGATTGGTTCTCAGTGAATGTAGGTTTGAGGCAGGGATGTGTGATGTCTCCATGGTTGTTTAATTTGTTTATGGATGGGGTTGTTAGGGAGGTGAATGCAAGAGTTTTGGAAAGAGGGGCAAGTATGCAGTCTCTTGTGGATGAGAGAGCTTGGGAAGTGAGTCAGTTGTTGTTCGCTGATGATACAGCGCTGGTGGCTGATTCATGTGAGAAACTGCAGAAGCTGGTGACTGAGTTTGGTAAAGTGTGTGAAAGAAGAAAGTTAAGAGTAAATGTGAATAAGAGCAAGGTTATTAGGTACAGTAGGGTTGAGGGTCAAGTCAATTGGGAGGTAAGTTTGAATGAAGAAAAACTGGAGGAAGTAAAGTGTTTTAGATATCTGGGAGTGGATCTGGCAGCGGATGGAACCATGGAAGCGGAAGTGAATCATAGGGTGGGGGAGGGGGCGAAAATTCTGGGAGCTTTGAAGAATGTTTGGAAGTCGAGAACATTATCTCAGAAAGCAAAAATGGGTATGTTTGAAGGAATAGTGGTTCCAACAATGTTGTATGGTTGCGAGGCGTGGGCTATGGATAGAGTTGTGCGCAGGATGGTGGATGTGCTGGAAATGAGATGTTTGACGACAATATGTGGTGTGAGGATAGAATGAGTGAGGAAAGATTGACCAAGAGGATATATGTGTCAGAGGTGGAGGGAACGAGGAGAAGTGGGAGACCAAATTGGAGGTGGAAAGATGGAGTGAAAAAGATTTTGAGTGATCGGGGCCTGAACATGCAGGAGGGTGAAAGGCGTGCAAGGAATAGAGTGAATTGGAACGATGTGGCATACCGGGGTCGACGTGCTGTCAATGGATTGAAACAGGGCATGTGAAGCGTCTGGGGTAAACCATGGAAAGTTGTGTGGTGCCTGGATGTGGAAAGGGAGCTATGGTTTCAGTGCATTATTACATGACAGCTAGACACTGAGTGTGAACGAATGTGGCCTTTGGTGTCTTTTCCTAGCGCTACCTTGCGCACATCAGGGGGAGGGGGTTGTTATTCCATGTGTGGCGAGGTGGCGATGGGAACAAATAAAGTCAGACAATATGAATTATGTACATGTGTATATATGTATATGTCTGTGTGTATATATATGTGTACATCGAGATGTATAGGTATGTATATTTGCGTGTGTGGACGTGTATGTATATACATGTGTATGTGGGTGGGTTGGGCCATTCTTTCGTCTGTTTCCTTGCGATACCTCGCTAACACAGGAGACAGCGACAAAGCAAAATAAATAAATAAATAAATAAATCTCTCTTATCCTTTCATTACTTACTCGATCAAACCACCTCACAACACATACTGTCCTCAAACATCTCATTTCCAACACATCCACTCTCCTCTGCACAACTCTATCTATAGCCCATGCCTCACAACCATATAACATTGTTGGAACCCGTTTTTGCTTTCCGAGATAACATTCTCGCCTTCCACACATTTTTTAACTCTCCCAGAACTTCCAGCCCCTCCCCCACCCTATGACTCACTTTTGCTTCCATGGGTCCATCCACTGCCAAAGCCACTCCCAGATATCTAAAACACTTCACTTCCACCAGTTTTTCTCCATTCAAACTCACCTCCCAAATGACTCGTCCATCAACCCTACTGTACCTAATAACCTTGCTCTTATTCATATATGCTCTCAACTTTCTTCTTTCACACACTTTACCAAACTCAGTCACCAGTTTCTGCAGATTCTCACCCGAATCAGCCATGAACACTGTATCATCAGCAAAAAGCGACTGACTCCCTTTCGAAGCCATCTCATCCACAACAGATTGCATACTTGCCCCTCTCTCCAAAACTCGTGCATTCACCTCCCTAACAACCACATCCATAAACAAATTAAACAACCATGAAGACATCTCACAACCCTGCTGCAAACTGACATTCATTGAGAACCAATCACTTTCCTCTCTTCCTGCACGTACACATGCCTCACATCCTTGATAAAAAATTTTCACTGCTTCTAACAACTTGCCTCCCACACCATATATTCTTAATACCTTCCACAGAGCATCTCCATGATCTATATCATATGCCTTCTCCAGATCCATAAATGCTTCACACAAATCTATTTGCTTTTTTAAGTATTTGTCACATACATTCCTCAAAGCAAACACCTGATCCACACATCCTCTAGCACTTCTGAAACTACACTGCTCTTCCCTAATCTGATGCTCTGTACACATGCCTTCACCCTCTCAATCAATACTCTCCCATATAATTTCCTAAGAACCCTCAACAAACTTGTACCTCTGTAATTTGAGCACTCACCTTTATCCCCTTTGTCTTTGTATAATGGCACTATGCAAGCATTCCGCCAATCCTCAGGCACT